>NW_010144874.1:0-10201 GCF_000699245.1 Pterocles gutturalis
TAATGTATAATAATAATAATATCAATTATATTATTATCCCATCTGCTAATAACTCTGTCTGTTGTATACAAAAGTGACTTTTCCTTGTCTCTGGTCTGGAAGGCTGAGCTTGGCATCTAGGTTTCATTCCTGATTGTGAAACCGCTTCCCTTTTTAGGCACGGTGCTTCATTTCTCTCTGCCTCTTTTTCCTCCTGTACAATGTTAATGATGCAGAGTATCAAAATGTGTGATTGACAAATGGTATGTGAATGTAAGCTGAGCGTTTTTGTGAAAACACCTTTACACTTAAAAATGTTACTGTCACTGTGAAATATTGTACAGGATTAACTAGTGTGGTTTAAATATAGTGTGTTGGAATCACTTGCCTTTTTTTTCCCCGTGCATATTTCCGTTAATTTGCAGTATCACGCAGTGTGAATGAGGCTCGCTTGGCTGCATCTGTCTTGCTTGCCTATGTTTTCCTCTCCAGTTAACTTACACCAGAACTGTTTCTGTCTAGATAGAAATCTAGATCTTCTCAGAGGCTCAGACTCTAGAAGATACTATTGTCACCCCGGAACACACCCTAAACACTTGTCACATTGCAATATTTCCGAGGCAGTTACGATCGAGATGGTGCAGGAAGAAGCAGACTTGAGTCCCTCCTTTACCCTGTCTTCTCCTATATGTCGGGAGATTCTGGAGTCCCCCTCTGCTTCCACTCTTGGTCTTGGCAGCCCCTAGAAGAAAACACCTGGAAAAGTTAAATGGTTGCTCTTGAGATGGTTTTAGTTTATTAATTTTGTTGTCTTCTTGCTGTATTTGGAGACACGCAGTTCCTCAGCTGGTCACTTGTCTTCTCTCCAAGGCCACCTTGGCGGCTGGCAGCATGATGCAGGCCCACGGAGATTTCGACGTTGCCCTCTCCAAATACAAGGCGGTAGCCAGCACTGCGCCGGAAAGCCCCCCGCTGTGGAACAACATTGGGATGTGCTTCTTTGGGAAGAAGAAATACGTAGCAGTAAGTAGCTGGTTTCCTTTCCTTTTTTTCAGCTTTGTGCAAGAACAAGGTTCCACTGGCGGCACAGCCAGGAGGGCTGTTCTGGGTGGGCTGCGGTACACCTTTTTTTTTTTTTTTTTTTTTTTTTTAAGGCTATCAGCTGCCTGAAGCGGGCAAACTACTTGGCTCCCTTTGACTGGAAGATCTTGTACAATTTGGGGTTGGTCCACCTCACCATGCAGCAGTATGCGTCCGCTTTCCACTTCCTCAGCGCCGCCATCAGCTTCCAGCCCAAGATGGGAGAGCTGTATATGCTCCTCGCAGGTACGCAGCGCTCCGCTAGCCAGCTCCAGAGGATGCCCAGCTTAGGGGATGTGACGTTGTAGAGATGGAAGATTGGGGCTGAAGTACACTGGGTAAAGACTGTACTAAGAAGCTGTTCTCCAGTAGGTCAGGGACAGATATAAAGTCTGGATAGTCTGTTCTCTCTCTGCGGTAAATAGGAAAGTTAAATTGCAGCCAGATCCAGATTAAACATTAGGAAAGGCTTTCTACACATTAGAGTTTGGGTTTGGGTTGCCTGAGGAGTGGGTGTGGATTTCCAGCACAGTTTTGGGGATCAAGCGAGACCGGTATTTGTCAGAAGTGACATTACCAGGGTTAATCCTGGCAGCAGCCCAGACAACCCTGCTAGCACCGCTTTATTTTACAATGATTAAAAAAAAAATTACAATTTTACATTCTGAATTGTCCTAAAAATAAGTCCTTGCGAAGCATCAACTTATACGTGTACGTTTTGCTTCGGTACAGTTGCTCTGACAAACCTGGAAGACATTGAGAATGCAAAACGTTCCTATGAGCAAGCTGTGGCACTGGACAAGTAAGTTTCAATCGTGGCTGTCAGTTGTTTGACCACCTTGCTTTGCCTCCCTCACCTGGTTTTCTTTGCGTGCTTTGTCCCTCTGTCTACTTTGACCCTAAATCGTTTGAGATAGGGAAATATTTTTATTCCTGCAGTTGTGCAAGTCACTGTTTTAAAACCACCTTTTTTTCCCCCTTTTTTAAAAATTCAGGTCAGCTCTGAAAAATGAAAGGGAAATTTTGTTTCAGTCCAACCCAAGGCTGGTTTTTATTTTGCTGTTTAGTTAAGTGAGTCAGTGGTGATGACTTTGGATTCCAGGCCACCTTCCAGTGAATATTTATGCACAGCAGAGCAGGTTCGATAGAAGAAAGCCAGTCACCCCAGAATATTTTGTAAGCCAAAGTTTGAGCACTGTGCAGAGCAATGAGACTGAACCGGGCAGGGGGAAGAATTTAACTGGGAGAATGTGGGCAAGGAGCTAGTATAAAGCGTATAAAAGGGCTGCAGTGTGGCCCCTTCTCCTCCGTTTTATTCACAAGGTCTGTGTTTGCAATCTGGCTCTTAAAATCAGAGCACTTGGTTTCAGAAGTGTTCAAATGAACCTTGCAAATGAAACCTCGTCTCAGTCAGAAAAACACATTTGTCTCGACTTCATGAATAGCTTTGGCTCCGTGCGTCTGCTTTTCTTTTCTTTTTCCCTTTTCAGTTTTTAACAAGTAGGTGATGGGATGGTGATTCTTCTCACCTTTTTGCCCTGAATATTTGCATCCTTGCAGCATACAGAGTGTATGCTGGTGACAGAGCAGTGGCAAAGCCCGTTTCCATCTGCAGTGGCCACCGCAAGGTGGCACAAGAAGCTGCTGGTCCCTCTGTCCTCTCTAACCTAAGTGCACTGGCCAGGCTTAATTTGGGGAATTTTGGAAGTTCCTAAACCCATTATAAAAGGCAGCAAGTTTCAAAAAATAGCATCTGATGCTGTAGCACAGCTCTCTTTGTGGAGAGGTGCTGTAAACGCTCTCAGACGTTAACTGGGAGTTACACGGCTTGCACGCAGGACAGCTGGTGCATTGGTTACCCTGGCACAGCCTGCACTGAAGTTCTTCATGCTTATGCATCAACAGAATTACAACGAAGGTTTAAATATTGCTTCTACCTCTGTTTCAGACATCAGTAGGTCTCTTCAGCCTCCTTAGAGGAATCGAACCTGTGCAAACTATGGTCAAAGATTTATAAATGCATTGCTGCGCGAGAGTGTTCTGCCGTCAGGCATCTGTCCTTCCGACCAACAGCACTAAGTCCAGCCCAACTCCTTTGCCTGACTTTCCTCATCAGCCTTCCACGCCTAGCAGGGCAGTACAGGACCTTACAGATTGCTCAGACTGCTTACTCATGAATTTGCGTGCTTTGATCAAAGAGAAGCGAGAGAAATTTAGCTCTCCAGCTTTGCCTAAATACCTGGCACTATTCTGATGCTACGGCTATATAGTCTTCCTGGGAAAATCTCATCAAAGCAAAAATGAATGCCACCGGCCAGGGACTGCTGGGAGGAAAAGCCAGACTTTGTCAGGCTTGTTCAGCTGACATGCTGAACCTTCTAGACAGTTATTGTGTGGCTGAATCCATGTCCCCACAGGCCCTCTTTGCCGAGCTGTTTGGCTGGAGCGAGGCTGGCTGTGTTTGTTTCCGTTGCCATAAATACTTTTATAGCGGTGCTGTGATATTTGGCCTAGGTGCCCTGCCGGGGTCTGGAATGGAAAGCATCTTGGAACAATCTTTTAGAAAGGTGTTTTGTTAGCACTGGCTCTAGCCCATAGCTGTCCTTTCTGTCTGTGGTTATTTAGCTATTGATTTTTCTGTCATATTGCTTCTCAGCTCTTGAAGGCAAACTAGCTTGATAAGGTTCAATTAATTTTAATACTGGCTGGTTTCTCGATCTGTCTGATCTCTGTTTGCAGTGTTTTATTCTGTGGGTTTGGTTTTTTGCTTTTTCTTTTTTGGCTGTTTTTCTCCCCTGAAGAGATGGCATTTCAATATTTATTTTTTCATGCATTTCTTTCTTTGCTTTGGCAAAGACAGTAAGCAGGGTTGGTTTGGTTTGGGGGTTTTTTTGGTGTTTTTTTTTTTTTTTTTTTTTTTTTTTGTGGCAGAATCAGTGTTCCTGTGTCCCCGTTAAAGGAACACCAACAGTTATAAATGCTAAGAGATTTCTTCTCATAGTCTTCTTCTCACAGCGCTGTCATATAACTTACCAAGGATGGGTAGGCATGGCCTGCAGATGACACTTTCTATTTATTGAACAGAAGCCTTCCCTTCTGCACTTTTCCCAAAAGATGCTCAACCTGGTTTGGCCCCCAGGCGTGGGTGCCGGAGTCCTGGGATGGCTCCAGTTATCCCAGCCAGGCTCCAGTTATCCCAGCCAGGCTCCAGGAGAGGGCACCAGTCCCTCGCTCACATTTGTTCAGCAAACTGTACAAAGCACCTCTCACAGACCTTATTTTCTCCAAAATAAGGGTGAAATTGAGGCCGCTGAAGGATGGTCAGGGCAGTTTGTTAAGCGTGGCTCATCAGGCAGTTAAGGAAGGATCATGTCTACTGAGAGCTTCACTTCACTGGTTTAGTTTGCTCAGGCTCCTGGCTATGCCAGAAGAAGAGGTGCTGGTTGGGGTTAAAGTATCCTAGTGCAAAATGAGAATATATGGAGCAATTCTGCCTTTTGGAAATCTCCATATGGAGTTCAGGAAGGGAGGCAGGGCTGTGCGCTGTTCTCTGCAGCACTGGGCTCCTCTCCGAGTCCTTCGTTAATAGCTGCCGCCCGCTTTCTCTGTCCCAGGACATACGATTGTGGATGGTTTTCCTGGGTGAATGAGAGAGAAGAGGTGGGGAGATGAAATGTAAACAGCATGTTCTGCAGCATGTCAGCTTGTAAAACAAAACGAATAAGCACGAGTCTGTTCTGCTGCCCCATCCCCCGACAAGCTGCTCTCCTACAAACTGGGAGAGCCGCGAGAGTTTGAGCCAGAGCAGACCAGCTCTCCCAGAAAAGCCCCGTCACTGCTCTGCCTGCCCCAGGAGCAAGGGGCTGGGACGCCAGCTGCTTCCTAAAGCCAGTCCTGAGATGGTCCCCAAGAGCAAAGTGCAGAGAACAGCCTTGCAGGGGTGAGGCGATCAGCAGAGTTGTTTCTGCAGTCGTGGGCACTGCTGGCTGCCAGGTGGGAAGGTGTCTCCAGCTTTGCTGCTTGGGCACGTCTTAGCGTTAATTCAAGTCAGGATAAGTGTTCCCCCGGTGAATGCGGTGCATCCTGTGTTTCTGCTGCAGGTGCAACCCCCTCGTCAACCTGAACTATGCCATCCTGCTCTACAACCAGGGCGACAAGAAAGGAGCCCTCTGCCAGTACCAGGAGATGGAAAGGAAGGTCACTGCGGCCAAGGAGAGCGCTACTCTTGACTTTGACCCTGAGGTATGTACCCAACGGTTGTCAGCCACGCTAAGGCTGGCAACAAACGAGGAGGAAATTTCACTTTGGAGTCCAATTATTAGTAAGAAATTCTGCTTATGCGATTTTTCCGAGTAGAGCGGTTGCCTGCTGAGAGCTGCTTGCTTCGTTTCTGCTCTTTGAAGCCCAGTTCTTCAATCAATACACAGCAAGAGAAGATTCCCTCTTAATTAAGGGAATGAATTAGTGGAGATGTTTCCCTCAAGCACCGAGGCAGTAGCCAGCTCTGCACAGCTCTCGGTTTTTTTTGTGTGTATGTTGTTTTGACTTTACTGTTGTCTGAAGTATTCCTGTTTACAAGAATCTCCTCTTTTTGTTGCTTGAGAAGATGGTGGAGGTTGCCCAAAAGATGGGAGCTGCCCTGCAGGTCGGGGAGAGCCTGGTCTGGAGTAAACCTTCTAAAGAGTCGAAATCCAAGCAGCGAGCTGCTCCGTCAGGGAAGTCCTCCAGCACTCAGCAGCCTTTGGGCTCTAACCAGGCCCTGGGTCAAGCCATGTCCTCCGCTGCGGGGTACGGGAAAACCATGCAGCTACCCTCAGGTGCTTCTCTTTTCCTTCTCTTTAAAGTAGAGCTGTGGGACGGGAGAGTGAAAGAAGAGAAATCTCGCTTTGAGTAGAGTTAGGGGATGTGTTTAGGAAGGTATTGACGGGCTTAGTGCTGTCAAGATTTGGTAACAGCTTTCTCAATTTTCTGAGTTAAGGAGGTGTGGAAGGAGGATGCTCTCTGTGGTGCTTTATAGTATCCTGCCTTTGCAGGGGTGTGGAAAGCCAGTAAAGTTTCCTTTCCTATTCGAGCCCCACTGGGCAAGAACACCATGAGCCTGGAATTGAGATCTTGCTTCAGGAAGGAGGTGTTTCAGAACCAGACCTCGTCTTCCTTTGGAAGAGCCCAGGAGCTGTCATCCCCATGCAGAGGAAGACAGGCTGCTGGAGGGAAGGGAAATGATGGACAATTTTCTGAAGCGTTTTTTCTGAAGCTTTTTATAATTTCTGTGACAAAAATAACTGAAACTGGACTGCTCTGAAACTGTCCAGCCAGCTCCCTCCCTTGCAGCTGTACGTGCTGCTTCTTGCTGGGGCTGTGCAGGAGCGTCTCCTGAGCCCCCGTTCATCGTCTGACCTCCCCTCACCCCTCGGCTTCTGTGCTAAAGATACTGCTCATGGTGGTGATTTTCTGTCCCTCTTAGTCTTGGTTCCTGGGGACTGAGCCAGGAGAGAGGTTGTGCAATCCAGGCCTCTGGCTTTGGCACCCCTTAGGACCTGTTCCATTTCTCATGGAAAAAGCTTTCCATGAAGGGAAGACTTAGCTGAAAAATAAAACATACAGGAGTCTGGGGTTTACCTAAAGGACTTTATCATCCATATCAGAGAAGGGAGCTGGTTCATAACATCTGTTGTCAGCCTAAATCGAAGTGTAGAAACGACTTCAGCAGGGAAGTGTCCTATTTTTATTTTATTCTGTAAGTAGCTCCTTCAGCTGCCTGGAAACTCTCCCTGAGACTGGATAACTCACAAAAGAGTTGAGTGCTATTGCTAAGCTAACGCTAGACAGAAGAAACCTGAGAGTAATTAATAGCTGTGATTGTTCTGCATCTCCATGCTGCCTGGAAGGGCAGAAAGAACAGAGAAAACACGCGGAGTTGTACAGTAACCACAACTGTGTTCTCCTCCCAGGTGCCGGAGCATCAGCTCCACTTGCAAAGCCTCCCTCGCTGCCTCTGGAACCAGAACGGGGCTCAGAAACAAGCCCCGAGGAGACCTCAGCACCAACGGGACCCGAGGAACAGAGGAAAGAAAAGCGCAGGAGCCGGCAGGCAGCGGACTAGGAGGGACTCTGCTCGGGACAGAGCTGCCTGCTGACCTGTGGGAAGGGACCTGCCCTCTCCCCCAGCCCGCAGGGGCTTCACCCCACTGTCAGTTAGTCTAGATGCAGCTGTTTTCTGTTAATGACTTTAGCGCGTGGTCTCTACCTTGTCCTCAGGAGTTGTTGCAGGAGTTGGAAGAGGTTTCTTTGTAGCTACTGTTAGCGCGGTCACAAGAGACGGGAGGATGGAGATCCATCTTTCCACAGGGTTGGATGTCTTCACTGTCTGAATGTAAGTCCTCCAGGAGGGTGCTGAGGCACCCAGCATGTTTACAAAAGCCAGCAGCAGGGACTTAGCATCCTGGACCCCAAAGAGGATCAATCCCAGTGGATCCAAGAGGATCCCAAAGGATCAGATTCAGTGGCTGAACTCATAAGCGGCTGAGGAAGCCCTGCACGGGCTGCAGTAAGGTTGGTGGTAATACGGAGAGGGGGTGAAGGCAGCACACCTTGCCAGGGCAAGCGCAGAGCAGTAAGCCAGGCTCAGGACTAGCATAGCCTGGCTTACTGGGAAACTGGGGCTTGTCACTCCCCGTTTCCCAAGGGCCAGGCTTTGTAAATGCTCTCTCAAGGATGAAGAAAGGAAGCGGGAACAGCTGGGATCAGCTACTCCTGAGCAGGGCAGTGTCACGGTCACAGGGCACGGGAGGTACCTTAAAGCCCAGGCTTTCCTGAGCGGTGCCAGGTGTGAAACACGGGGGAGCTGCCTGACAAAGCTGAGCTGTTCTGTCTTGAGGCAACAGCTCCGTCAGCACACAGCCTGGTGGAGGATGGATGGCCAAAACCTCCCGCGCTGGGCTGGCAGCATGTGTGTTGTCCACAAAAGAATACACATTTTTTGATTTTCTTCAATCCAACCTATTTTTAAGCCTAAACTTCTGTGTCATAGCTAGGAAAGCTGCAGCGCTGGCCCACGGCAAGGCTCAGAGGCTGGCTGTTCTGGAAGCGGGCTAGCTGCAGCAGCAAAAAAGTCAGCCAAACTCCTAATTGTTTGTTGAGAAATAGGGGAAATGAGGCTCAGTGAAGCTCTGTGCTCATGTGGTTGGAGTTCATCCTTGAGAATTTGTGTTGCCCAGCATGGGGAAAAGATTGATTTGCAGGGAAAAAAAAAAAAGAGCAAGCCTTTTTGGAAGAGGCGATATGGTCAGCTTCAATGTTGGACTGAAATTGTTTTAGTATGACAGCAGCCACGCTCTGAATAATTTAGTCGTGCCCTCCTTACAGCTGCGTTTTAGGAGAAATCATTTCTGCTAGCTGCAAGGCGGCAGAGTGGCCCCGTTGGTGAGCAGAGCGAGGAATTTTAATGCCCCTGTGATACTAGAGATGCTTTGAAAATGTTTCTATCCTTGAACAGCAAAATCTCAGCTTCCTTTTCCCTGCTACCATCAGTTTGTTGCCTCTGGGATTTATCCAGAGATTGTTAGGAGTCTTCAGAACAACTGCTTTTGGGAACTGAAGGCAGCACCATCGTACTTGACATAAAGAACCAGGAACTGGGTTACATACAGTTTTTCTCTTCCTCCCCTCTCAAGCTAATGTTGCTGTGGGACTTTCGATCGGAGTTTTCCAAACGAAGCTGAAGTTTCAGGCTCAGTGAATTTGTATTTTAGGCTCCCCAGCTCTTTAAAAATCTCTTTCCTGCTTTTAGTTCTGTACTGTTGCCCTGTATCGCTCCATAATTAACAAGTCCAACAGAGCAAGGTTAGTAATGGAAACTTCTCTGCAGCAACACCATAAAAGCAGCACGACCAAGGCTCGGGATACATTAACATCCTCCGGCTGGGCTCTGTGGTTAGTTGCTATTATCCACAATGACATTAATGCGTCTTTAGAGCGCAATCAGGAACTAAAGGGCTGGCCTGCTCCCTGGAGAACGCTAAAAAAGCAGGAACCCTTTGCTTTCTCCTCTGCTTTTTTTTGCCAAAATTGCCTGAGCATCTGAAATGTGGCTTTTTTTCCAGCTATCCTCTACTGGGGGGTTTGCTGTTGGCACAGCACCCCTGTAAGGTTTCCCACGTGCTGGGAGTTGAAGAAAACAGAGGATCTTTTGTGGAGCACTGGCAAATTTAAACAAAGCAGCCAAAACGCAGTGTAAATCAGGTACAGCGGAGTGATTTTTATTCACATTAAACTTTTTACACTGGAAGTTCCTGCAGTGTAACTGTGAAGAAGAGGTTAAGGTTGCAGGGGTAGGCAAGGAAGTGGGAACTCTTTATCTCACCCCCAAAACTTTAGTTCAAGTTTGTGGTTTTTTTTCTGATAGCAGTTGATTGTTGTCATCTTTTAGTCTGACTGCAACATTGGATGGAAGTTCCAATCCAAGGAACAGCAATCAGAACAGCATGGTCACAGGTAGGTGCTGATACAGGAAGGTTTCCCCTCCATCTGCTCATGCCCCTTGTTTTGTTTTGTTTTGTTTTTACTAGCTGCTTTCCCCGCCTTCCGCAAAAAAAAATTCCCCCCCTTTCCGAAAAAAAAAAAAAAAAAAAAAAAAAAAAAAAAGTGAACTTAAACTGTAGCATGACCAAATTCCTTTGCTGTATTCAGTAGATGGGAGCAGCCCTTGTCCCACTGGTGTAACTTCTGACCGTCTCGGGTTTTAGGATGCTTGTATATGGTAAATGTTACACGTCAGCATATAGGGTACTGAAAATATATTTAAAATAAATTTATATTTTGGTGAAAAGCTTATGTGGATGATGAACCAATTCTCCTTTTGTGAAAATACGCAGTAGTGCCGTGTTATTTTCTGGATTTGAACAGAGCAGAAGGGAGCTCCATGTCTAAGGACGCATTTTTAAATCTGTAAGTACAGCTGGATAATAAATAGAACTGCAGTTCCTTGTCCTGTCCCCTCTCCTCCCCTGGGCATTGTGATGATGGCATTTGCGTACAGTAAGTTCATAGTATCTTTACGGAGAGCTTTTTTTATGCTATCTCATGATGAGAATGAGGCCGGACTGTTCTTTCAACCGGAACTAAGCAGGGGATTTTTCAGCAG
>NW_010144874.1:10232-24767 GCF_000699245.1 Pterocles gutturalis
GTACTAAGTCATTTAGGGATTTTGGAAATCACACCTTATGTTCCAAAAACCTGTTTCTGGCATCAGCCATAATTCTGATCTTCCCTTTCCCCCCCATAATTGAAATTTTAAGATGGAAGAGAATAATGAGCTTAATTTCTAGGGAAGTAGAAACCGTCTGCTTTAGGACTGTTTTTTCTCCTCCTTTTTAGAAAAATGTATATCATTAACCAGGTTAGATCATAGAGCTTGACTTCCTCATGGGAAACAAATTAGAAGACACTCAAACAGCAGCGCCTGGGCAGCAAGATCTCGTTTCAGCCAAGAGTAATGATCTATCCCTCCAGCAATGTGAATTCAACCCAGAGAACTCTGGTTGAGAGACAATGGGATGCTGAGTTACGATACGGGCAGGATTAGCAGCTACTTGCCGTGCTCCTGTACGTGGTCATGCCCAGCTGTGGTCACCGACGGGCAAGATTGAGCAAAGCAGACCGTGGGTCCTACTCAACATCCTGCTCTTGCCTAAGATGTTCAAAATTTATAGACTTCCCCATGGGGAAGTGGGTTTCAGCTGGCAAACCCTCTTCTACAGAGATGGGCCTCAGTGCTGAATGGAGAAAAGCAAACTTTAGTAAAACAATAAGCCCCAACACAAATGCACAACAACAAAGCACATACTGGCACGAGAAGTTCAGCTGCCAGGCCTGGTTTCTGCACCAGGAAACCCAGCTCTGCTCCACGGACAGCTTCACCACTCTCAAACCCAACTGCCCCAACTGCGGTGGGTCTGAATGAAGGATTCCGGTGAGATCTGAACCGAGTTTTACCCAGGAGCAGCTTTCCTGAGAACGGTTTTTAGGGTATTTTTTTGTTTCCCCCACTTGCATTCTCACAAGATCCTGCCCCCGTAGCTGCCAGCAGTTGTATTCTCCAGCTGCTAGGAGCTCTTCTCGGCAAAGCCTGACACCAGGCTCCGTTTCCAAAGCCACAGCGAGCTGTTGGGGACAGACGCCTTTCGCAGCTTCTGGCGCAGGAGGGAACGGCCGCGCGTGCTGTTTCCAACCTGCAATCGTTTCCTTTGCCGAGAGAACATCCTCCAGTAACTCCCTGAGAATGCAGCCTGGCCGGCGCTTAGGAAACTTTCAAAACAAAGAGCAAAGACAACCCTAATATTCCCATTTCTCTCTCTAGTAACCTCCTAAGCGTTTGAATGAAGAATTTGAGACAGTGGTTGTTCCGTCTGTTTGAGCTGGTTTTAACCAATGAGTCTATAGAGATGGAATTTTTTTTAAGGGTTAAACTGCCCCTCTGGTGTGATCCCAGGTTTTTTACCAGAACATTAACTGCACTAGAGAAGAGCGTAATTAATAACACGGCTTGAAACAAACATTCACATTCCAATACTCATTTAATGCAGGGTGGAAGAACAATCCACCTAAAGCCATTAAAATATAAATTCCGTATTCTCCACTTTTATACTGTTCTTCCAAATGTACTCAAAAACTTGACGAGTTTCCTTCCACCAGAAACAGCAAGGCAGCACGCTGTGTGACAGAAGTACCTGACAGCGCAGCTGCAGAACAGATTGCTCCCAGCACGTGCATCGGCAGCCAGCGCCACATATGAACACAGAGAGGGTTTAGCTGCTCGTTGACAGCCACATCAGCTTTCACCCAAGCTGCAAGCTCAAAAAAAAAAAAAAAAAAAAAGCACAGAGGTTTGAACAACTTTCAGGGTAACTGGAAAGAGTTATGTTGCCTTATACCATTCTCGCAAAAACTGTCCCAGTATTAATTTTAACCTTTTACTTAGGACTTGGCTGGAAGGGTGGCTCGTAATTCCTGATAATTCAGTGCATGATAACAGAGTAAGAAAAAAGCCAACCACAAGGAGCAGCAGCAGGTTTCAGTTTAAAAAAAATCTACTTTTTATTTGGGTTATTGTCATTGGGAGGTGGCTACAAAAAGCAACCCCTGCCGTAGGCTGACTGGTCTTAAAATAAACTTGGGCAGAAGGTAACGTGGCAAATACGTACACACTGCTGACAGTTTCCCATTCGGTTTTGGAAATGGATCTCTGCTGCTGTCCAAGCTTTGGATTCCAGCAGCTGGGAAGCAGAGTCGGGCTCTAAAGCAGTATCTAACATGAGCTAAAGCGATTGCTGAGGTTTTTGCTAGAGGCAACACATGAGGGCTAAGGAAGAAAACCCCAGCACCATTTCTGTAAAGAGGAACCCATGAGGAAAGGACAAACATAACTGCGTCTCACATGTCGCAACAGGACATAACCAAGAAACACAGAAGTAAAGAAAATCAAGTAATTCCTTAGCGATGCTGGAAGACTCCTGGAGATGGGGAAAAAAAAAAAAAGTAAAGAGCCTTTGAACTGGAAAGAGTTGGGTTTGAGGTGGCTCTTCCATAGCAATCACACATCACCGCGGGCACAGCAGAGACAGAAAATCTCCGATCAACGCCTGCCAGCCTCCCGTGACTCACACATCTCAAATAATCCAGTGGAAACCCTTCCGTTCAGGAGGACGAGGCTAGCTGAGGTTTGAGTCATCCATCACCGCGGGTTTCAAGGTACGAGTCCCGCACAAGAGCAAACAGGATTTCTAGAGGACATTTTGGGGGGAACACGGGAAAGCAGAGATCACGTCAAGCCTGATTTTGAAACTTTGGTATTTTTGCAACATTTCTGTTTCTTCATGGTGAAGAGAGATCTGGATTTTTATAATCCATTAGATAACATTCGTTTAAAAATCTCTCATCTACCCAGGAGTTTTGTTTTTTACAAACAAACCCAAACCAAGCAAACAGAAAACACCCCATCAATCAAAATTTCACTATTTTTTCCCCTATACAGACTAAAAAAACCCCACTAGCTGTTTCCATTTCTGTTGTTCAGCCAGCTCTGTTAAAAACACAGCAGCTTTGCTTTGCTGCTCTTGCAGCTGTGCAGAGGTGCAAGACGTGGAGGAAAAGGATTTCCAGAGACTCTGCAGCCCTGATTGTAATTAAGTTGGGAAGGCAGCAGGAAGTTAAGCGCATCATGTTCACAGCATGTGGAACACGGAGTGAAGACGGGCTGCTGCGTCCCGCCATTCTGCTCTGTTTTATTATCATAGAAATTGTTTCAGAACTTAATCAGAGCTACCAACGGCACAGCTGATTAACAGGTCACGCTCGTGAAGAATTCTCCTTGGTAAGTGAATGTGGTGGCCAGGCGAGCTCTGTGTGCCCGATCAAAGCAGATCTGCCGTGAGCTGCTGGCATTTGAGAGGCGACTCGTGGTGCCAGGCATTCACAGCACACCAACAGCATGTGAAAAAAGAAATACTACCTCGTGAGAGCGAACGGGAGCAGCAGGAAGGAGGCGTTAATATTTAAAGTTTAGCTTTTAGGCCCAGGTGATTTCTAAGCAATAAACTTTTAAATACTTGTTTACAGCAGTTATTTATTCAGAATAGTTTAAAAAAAACAAAGGGGAGATAATTTAGGCGTCCTGTTAAATCCCAGCCTGCCTTACCCCTGGACAAGCTGTGTTAGTGCAGTCTGTGGTCTCCAACGGCCGTACGGCAATGCCAGTCCACTCTGCCTCGCATCCCAGCAAATGCTTTTTGGAAGAGAGCAGTGAAACACAGCAGCAGGGCTATTGCTGGTGACAGCTTGTGTGTATTTAGTTTGGGTTTTGTTTCCAACTCAGGATCTGCACAGCTTGGCCCGGTGTCAGGCAGGCGGGACCCAGGGTAAGCAAAGGCTCAGTTCTCCAGCTGGCAGGACGGCGATCCCAAGGGTGCTGTGCCAGAAGGCTCAGAATAACCCTGCTAATGGCCTCAGACCTTTGAGACAGCTGAAAGGAGAAATTCTCTATTTTTTTCTATAGGAAGACTAAAGCAGAACTCCACATCCCATGGTACAATTTATCATAATAATAATAAAGATCTGGATAGAAATCCAGTCTTAAGAAGATCCTGCACCAAGATAAACGCTGAGACTCAAGGGAAGATGAGGATGGGATAAGCTGCAGGAAAGCACAGCACTGACTGGATTCCTCCTTCTGTATGGCACAGAAGGCTTTGCTCGGAGGGAAAGCAGAAGTGAAATACGCATTGACAGCCAGCACTGGGTGCTAAGTCAGTACAAGTTAAACAGCTGTCAATTTTTATCCTTACGGAGCATTCACGATGGCATTTTCCAACAGGAGAACATCACTGACAGCAATAAGACAGCGCTACCGAAATGGATCACTCCACCCGAAGTGCTCCAGCCTCTCCTCCCCTCCATTTAGATGCACAGACTGACCTAAAGCGACCTTCTACAAATTCTGGTACAGCCCAGGCTTGCATGGACACACCGACTGCACCGAGTCCAGTCACTGACAAAATGTGTGTGACAGCTGCGCAAATACACTTGGAGCTCCTGAAAGCAGAGGGAGACAAAACCGTGCTGGAAAGAGAGAAAAAACCACTGGTGCTACGCAATCCATAGCGTGCGACTATGACAAGGAAAAAAATATGAGGAAAGTATTTAACAAGGACACACGGTTCTATTTTTTTAATTCCAAAGGCTCTCCAGAGCAAAGAAACCATCAGTGACCTAGTCAAAGAAAAAAAAAAACAAAAATGAACCCTAAAAAAATCCTCCTCACTTCAGTCTTACCCAGAAAACACTGTTGCAGCTTTTGAGCCTCTGGAAGGACCTTCCCTGATGTATCAACCCTTCTGAATGGCGGGCAGGGAAATCGATTGCACAACCTTCTCAAACCAATAAAAATAAATTAGTCTCCAGCACTCGACAGCTTTTCTGTAAAATACCAGCTCTAAGCACCCATTGTTAGCAAAGACCACCAGCTGTGAGCCCCCCTGGCTGGAACTCCAGTGTACAGCAAACACAGGGAGCATTTTGGGGTTTACCTAGCACGAAAATAAAGCTCCCTCCTCAAATATAAACCCTGATCATCTGCACTTCTAGGTGCCCAAAAACTAAGCACAGGCTACTAGGGCTCAGCTCAATATTACTGGTCACAGAAACAGATGCCCAAAACAACCTACGCAGCCTCAAGCCGGTTTTCTCGGTGTGTTTAAGGAGTAGTTTTAAGGAGTGCATCACATTTTGGGACTCTGGCTCCCTCCAGTGCTGGGGGCACGGAGGTTGAGAGGTAATTTCATCAGTAAAAGATGCCATCATCACACCAAGCGAGCGGAAGGTTTGCTCTTGCCATGTAGCAATGTGCTGTGAGGAGATAATGCAAGAGCCTTTTATTTTGAATTTATCAGAGGGAAGACAGGGCTGAGCACTGCCAGGCTCTCCCTGGGATCCGCAGGCAGGGAATTCTCCTGGCTGCCGTACTTTCCAGCGCTAGCGGACCCGTTCAGAGTTACAAACAGCAAACCTCAGCCAAATGGGGATTTTGATATCCATTGCCCTCCCCACACGCTTAAGACCGAGCAAAGCCGATTTTCACATTGCATCTAAAATGTCTGCACCTAAACGTGAAGCATTCAAGTCCCTGCCAAGTGACTGGAATGTATCTGACAGTTTATCCCTGGAATTATTCTTTGGCTCTTTTTCAGTTATATCCAGCAAACACACCACACCCTGATCCTGTTCCTACACCAGCACTGGTTGGGAATCCTAACGAGAATGCCATGGTTCCCAGACACTGTACAGTACTGGAGAAAAAGGAGGGTCTGAGTCTTCTACTGAGGATACACTTCAGAATATAGGAGTCCTTCGGCTGAAATAGCATCCCCGAGTCCCACGGTCCGGACAGGATCTTTACACACTAAAACGGGAGTGAAATGGAATGAGATGCCTTCTCTGTGCCAATGCACCACCGGCTCATCTGGATTTATAGACATTTTGGAAGGTGCCTCTATCTGAGAGGTCACAAACTCCAAAGGAGCTTTCAGAAAGACTTTGCTGGTGTCAACGGTTTCGGTGGCACAAGCCTGAGTCGCTGCTGCTCTCGCTCCGGCAGCCACGGCCGCAACCTGGTTGCCCCAGTGCCCGTCCACGGTGACGAGGATGTGGTAGGCCAGGGTGTGGAAATGGATCCGCGTGAGATCAGAAGCCCGCTCTGCTGTCTTCCCGTGCTCCTTCAGGATCCAGAAGAGGATGTCGCTGACTATACCCACGTCGGGAACGCCGCTCCAGGAAACCAGGGAGGCGTGGGGACCGGAGGCAGACTGCGTGAGGAACAGCAGCTCCTGCTCGTTCAGCCCGATGGAGTTCACCAGGGGAAAGACCTGCTAACAGAAACACGGGAACAAACAGTCAGTCCTTCAGAGAGAGAGTCGGTCTTCGGGCTTCCTCATTCAGGGTCTTGTTTTTACGACACTGGTTTACTGGCTCTGGCACCAGTGTGTGCAGGAGAAGGGGGCACCTGGTTTCCTGGAGAGACGCAGGCCTAAGGCGCTGCACAAGCTTCCCCATTTACAAGTCTGCAATAATTACTCAGCCGAGAAAACATTTCGTGCCAAGGGTGCGCACTTGTTTTCTGCAATTAATTTTCTCGCTGCACACTCTGACAGGAAAGAGTAACAAAACATCAAATGGACATGAAACACTCCTAACGCTGGGATGAGAGCTGTGTCAAGCGAAACAAGGAACCATCAGGATCTGCAGAAAAGAAATTCTGCAAAAAAGTGAGTTTTTTTAAATTAAAAACTCAGCTCGAATTCCAATCCTGTTTTTTCTAGAAATCTAAATCTAAACCAAAGCTGCTTGTATCTGTGGAGTTGTGAGGATTCTCCTGGGTCACCTTCCCGCCATGATTGCCAAAAATCTTCCTATCAGGGAACAGAGCCCAGCTGTGCTGCACGGTATCTTTAATGAATGCAGTTGCTGAATAAGCTCAGAGCTGCAAGAAATCCTTACTCCTTGCTGAAAACGGTCTGATGATCAACCGAGGGCATTGTAAGATACTTGCTAAATGAAACTTCCCAGAGACCTATTTAAATTGAATACTCTCGCCGAGCTAAAGAAAACAAATCTGTCCTTTGCTAAGCCACAAGTCATTACCGTTCTCCTTCGCTGCACAGAGGAGGCTCTGGGAAGCTCAGCAGAGAAAAGAGCAGCATTCAGAATGCAATAGCAGAAATTAAACCCATGTTCTCAATTTATCTTCAAATGGATACCCCTAATTTTAAATTTTAATTTCTATATTCATCTACCAGTCTGTGCATTGAGATACTGCAGAAAAAGAAGCTGAGAAAAAGCATGTCCTTTCATTTTCCCTACCTGATGAATAATGTTGCTCATAAAATCTTGGTCGGTCATACTGGCCAGCTCCAGGTGGATGGGAATGTCAGTAGGGATATCGGAGATGGAGGCCACAGCCTACAGGGGTACAGGAAAATAAAAAAAAACCCAACCCTAAAACAGGTATTCATTAAGAAACAGAAAGAACAAAGGGGTTTTGACTCAGAGATACACATCATTTAATCGCTTTGTGCATGGATTTAAATGCAATTCCAAATGAGATGTCTGACGAGTGCCAGGATGTACCACCAAGAGGAAGAAATAAAAACAACTTCTAAATTTTCAGAGTCCCAGAGTGGGAAAACTGTATCTAACCCTAATCTGCACCCAACAGAGCACTTTTCTAATGGACTAATTCAGCAACCTCACAAATCTGAAGCAGCTGTAGAACAGCTGATCCTAGGACAGTGAAAAAGAAAACAAAAAAAGGCGAGGGCATTGCATCAGGAAGGGCACTTGGCTGTAAGACAGGCTGTAAATAAAAAGAAAACTTGGTGTAGCTCCTTCGGGCTCAGATGAGAAAGCTGCCTCTTGGATTATCTACCATAGATACTGCTTAAAGAATGCAAATCTTGATTATATCCTTGAGCATCTTATTATCGGGGATAGAAAAAGTGTAATTCAGCCACTAGATAAGCTCCAGTAACTATGTCAACGTACTCCAGACAGACAACCAGCCCGGACCTTTTTTTCCCCAGACAACCCACTGAATCCAAGAAACATCAGCTGGATTGGACTTTTGCCATTCCTACAGTTTTTTTTATCATGCGATACTGAAAAAATTTGTGGGAGATCTGAAGGCACAGCCTAATTAAAGTTCAAGCCTGGGAAACCCAAAGTTTGCCATGAAACATTGGTTGGAATGGAAATGAATCTAGTGTTCAAGTATCGTACCTCCAGAAGTCTTCTGTGCCGCATCTCCTTGGTCTGCCCCTCCATCATGTGAAGTCCTGAAAGTACCACGAGATCCGGCTGAAATTCATCCAAGCTGGACACAAACACTTCCAGCATATTTAAGGCACCATTTGACAGGTCGTGGGAGAAGATGAAGCGGTTGGCATGGGGTGCTGTCACTTGTCCCCACTTTTCACCTAGGGTGAAACAAATAGAAGCAAGTTAACTTGGAAAAGAAACAAATCAAACCACCTATCTGGAGATTCTTCTGGGATATCCTGCTGACACGATTCCACAGTATGACTGTGCCCGATTAATTAATTAATTGCTATATCAGAAATCTTGCTCTTTTTCTCACTCATTCTCTTCGTTCACTCCCTCTGCCTCATTTACATGCTTGTCTGATCAGAAGGAAAATTCAGTACTTGTTTGTTTGGTTTTGCAAGCTTTGTGATGTTTTCATCAGTTGTTTATCGTGCAATTAGGTGAGTGGCAGAGCCAGCTCAAGCCAAACATTTGGAGCGGGCAGGATACGCAAAGAGAGGGGAGACCTTCCCCTTCTGGCACCACCGCCGGCTAGCGTGACTCAGGCTGGATCGGGAAAGTTCACCCTCAACAGCACTCGTGGCTCCTGTTCCTGACAGAGCAGCTCCCCGAAATGATCTGCAGAATAGAACTGCATCGGTGCTGTATGTATAAAATGTTTTGTTCCTGGATAAGATCATAAATTAAATGGTTTCATCTCCAGGACACCGGGACAGAAGTAAACAGCGAGCCTGGAGAGCAGACAAATGGCGAAGCCACGGTCCAGCTGGCCAGCCCTCTGCCAGCCTCCCCATCTGGACACATCTCTGTGCAGGCAGCTCCTTGTGCCCAGCTGGGGTAACTGGACAAAAATAAATGGAAGGGAATAAATAAACCCAGGTCCCAAAGGGCAGCTTGAACACAAAGCTCTTGAGACCTACGCGCAGGCTTTGGGTACTGCTCCACAAGAGTTTTGCTGCTGAAAAAGTTGAATTAGGTGGTTCTTGCCTTCCTCCTTGCCAAATGCTCCCTCTTCTCTCGCACCAATGTCCCTCTTTCTGAAGCTGTATATTGAGACCAGGACCAGTGGAATGATTCAGGTTGAAAACAGCAAGAAAACACACACAGATGTGTTTTAGTTACTAGGGTTACCCTGAATTTCAGCTGCACATCGTTAAATGGTACCTTGCTGTTTTCAGAGAACATTACTGCACTATTTTTGTGTTCAGACAGCTTTACAATTATACCCACCAGGTCTGCTTAGGGTATGCATCACAACAAAACGAAAAGTGCGCTTGGTTTCTATAGGTTATAGCGTACAAGCAGACAGAACCAAACTCAACAACTTTAAAACCAGGACTGTCTTAGTGATGTTGAGGGTTCCCATCTAACATCCAGCCTTTGGCAAGGTACCTGCTTGATACTCCAAGATAAGATGGAATTCATCTCGTTCCTGCATGGATTCAGGTGGCACAACCACATTGTCATCAAGTAGTTCATGGAGTTTAGGACCAACTGGGCCACAAAGGAGGATCTAGAAAATGAGAAAAAACAATCAAGGATCCTCTGCCATGTCCCTTGCTGCCATTTCAGTGCATTTAAGCATCACCTAGACAACTGATTTAAAAAAGATAATTAAAAAAAACCACACAGCTATGCTTTTCAACTTGTAAGGCCAATCATAGGTTCTACCAGAACCTAAGAAGGAGCTGCAAGATCCCCCAGATCTACAGGGCAGTAATTTGAGCCTCATTAAAGACGAGCAAATAGCATGTAACTTTTGGAAGGCATACCTTCAGGTCTGGATTTGTTGCAAGCTTCTGACCGATGAGAGCAGCATTTCCTCCTACGTAAAGCTGTAAAAGAAAGAGGCAGGTATGGGCTTTCCCTCGCTTGGATAGCTTCATACGTGCTTAGTTCTCAGTACAGGCTAGAGATTTACCTTTTTAGAAAAGGGTCTAGCATTACAGAGGTTAATACAGCTTATTGGGGCTGAAGGAGAAACAATTTTACAATTCTCTGTGACATCTCAACAAGTTAAATCTTCTCTTGACTTTTTAAAATCTAAATATTTTGCCTTGAGGTAACTCACCGCTCTGTACAAATCAATTCATTGCTTCCGTGCAACTTTTCGGTGGCAGTTGGTAACTTGTGTTTTAGTGGCAAGGTTGCCAAGCAATCGTTTAAAAACTGCAACTTCATCCAGTTTGAAATGAAGGTTAAACCCACTGCCTGTGCCCACGTGAAGTGAGCGGAACTGTGAAAAGTTTCTTCAGGTAAGAAAGGTCAAACTTTCAAGTAAGGAAGCTCCAATGTGAGCTTTGAAACCAAAGGATAGATTGTCATGGGGATCCCAGGCACTCAGAGGTGACAGCAAACAGGCTGCAGAAGGATACAGCTGATAATCAGATTGTTCCAGAAAGCCATACAGCAAACGTGGGGAGAAACAAGTCAACACAGGAGAGTTTTGACCAAAAAAAGGCATTTAGAGCTCCTCATTTTCAAAAGCAGCTGGCAAACTGCACAGACAGTGGCATTAAGCCGTCTGTAGAAATTAGCCAACTGCTGAGCAAGGTATCAAGTTAAGATTCAGAAGACCCGGTGCAAGTCAGAGCAACAAAACTTTGCTTTTGGGAGTCTTCAGAATAATTATTTCTTTATTTTCATCACCCCTCCTTCTAGAGAGAATTTCAATCCTGTGCTAAGCAGCTGAAGCTGATGGGAGTGTTTACAACCCTGAATGCTTGGATCTATTTCCTCCCTTCCTGCCTCGTGACAATGTGTTAGAGCCTTTTACAGCATCAGCCCCGTCCGGCTCCCACGTAACAGTATCCTTACAGCGGCATCTTGGGCTGACATTTCAGCCTTGGGAAAAAA
Source organism: Pterocles gutturalis (assembly GCF_000699245.1). NCBI lineage: Eukaryota > Metazoa > Chordata > Aves > Pterocliformes > Pteroclidae > Pterocles > Pterocles gutturalis. Next base: position 21,275 of record NW_010144874.1, read on the forward strand.
ATCGAGGGACAGACCACTAAAAACTCTCCTGTTAGCAACAGGGGCAGAGATTTGCAGAAAGTCATTGGTACACTCAAGCTCTGGCACAGGTTTCCTTGCTAAAGGATTTGCGCTCTCACTAGCCAGAGAATGAAAGTCACCAGCGCTGCAGACAATAAGCTTATCTGCAGGTGGAAGACGTACCTGCGCGCCCGGGTACTCAGAGGCCGTCTGTGCGATGCGATGGAAAGACTCGGCGTCGCTGAAGAAGCGCTCGGCAGCTGCCCCTTTCTCCATGAAGTGAGCGAATGCTTCTTTCAGGTCCTGCCTGGAGCTCAAGACCGCATGATTTTTTCCATCCCCAGGTTCAAGGCCGAGCGCTTCTAACAACTTCACACCGGACAGAACCACGTCTACGCAGGCGTTGACCCTGGAAGAGAGAAGGGAAGCGCATCCTGGGAAAACCACACGTACCTTAGGGCACCTGGGTGACAATTCCATGAGATCATTTCCCAGCCAGCAATAGCTGCTGTTCGCAGCCCACGTGCTGAGGGTGAAAACAACCAACCAAGGGAAAAAAAACCAAAACCACAAAGACATTTGAATTTCCTGAAAGTGTTCTCCTTTTGACATGTGCTCCAGCACTGCAGAGGAGAGAGGGGTTTCTAACGTTCTGCTGAATTTAAAGAAGAACCGGTACGCTGCGTGGTCCAGAGGTGGTTGCATATGTTCTGCAGTTCATGTGCTGCCTTAAGCTTGCTCAAAAAAGAACAGGCACAGTCAGGATAACATCTTAAATTCTTAATTCTTAAAATAAGAAGGGTTTTTTTATTTAAAATATGTATTTCTGGTTTAAAATGTACACACAATTCAGAACTGTAAAAACAAAACTGAAAGTATTTCAGATCAGCCTCCTGAGTTTCACCCACTCCTACCGACAACCCAACCCACCCACACCAACACCCCACGCGTAGGCTGGTTCTGTTTATAGGAAGTCAAGAGAGCAGTCTGTCAGTTCAAATATTTCATTTTTTGAAGCATTTCAAAAAGACCATCCCAAATTTCCAGCATTACCCTGCTGCCTTCTCTCAAACAGTGGAAACAGGAGAAAAATCCTCCAATAGCTGGGAAGTGAGAAGAACCATTGCAGCAGAACTCGGCTCGATGTGAAGTCTAACCTGCATCTCAACGCTTCCCGTCCCCACTTCCTATCAGTGACATCAATTTAAACACAGTCTACTTCAGATGAGAGAAGAGGAAAGTTTCTGGGCTGGAGCCAGGCCAACCCAGGAACCGTTTATGACCACTTGCCCTTGTTTCTCCTCCTTGGTTTCAGAGGGACACTGATACATGCCAAATATTTACTGAGATGGTACCAGCAGTTCCTAAAGCATCTTCTGGAACCACTGTCCAGTGCGGTTTCTGTTCCTCTGCCTCACACTCATCTGACAAGGATCCAAACAATCTATAAAGCTTCTGCAGGATCTCCAAGTGACTCTGTGCTACCCACGCGACACTCCAAACGCCAACGCTGGCTTACACGTCGGCATGAAACGATCGTGCTCCTCCTTACCAGTGACCTTCATGTGTGATTCGGGCTGCAGCACGTGAAGGCTGCATTATACAAAATAAAGGATATTCAGCACACGAGGTAAATCCACAGCTCTGAAATCCTTTATTGTGCATCATCTCAGACAGAAAAAGGACAGAAAAATCCCCTCGCACAGCAGAGAAAAGAAAACCAAAGCAACAATACGCTCAAACGGCATTTTAGCCCCAAACCCACCGCAGCAAAAGGTCAGCAATCTTGTATTTTAATGAATCGTTAAAGATGCAAAGGGGACATAAACCAAGTCACAGTCCTTTCAACTGAGACACCTCTAATCATCTGCCAACTGTCTTTCTTCTCCCTCTGCTAACACACTTCATGCTTTTAACAAACTCCCTTCACAGCAGGGATACGCCTCTAATGAACCGTGTTTGCTGCTGAACTTTGAGGCCCCATGTGTTTGCTGTGTGTACATATTATATATATGTTCAGATGCTTTAAAGCAAAGAAAAAAGCAAGGAAGAAATGGAAAATACCTGGCTCTTTTCCAGGAAAGGCGCGGCAAAAGAGAGGCACTGAAAACTTACTTTGTCGTATATTCACAGGAGAACATCTGCATCAAGCGAGATGCAAGAACAAGAAAGAATCCAGCTAACACTGTGCCGGCCACACAGCCACGGGGCTGGAGGAACTTCTTCCGAATCGCCTAGTCAAAGTCACGTTATCCTGCCATGCCCTTATATTTAAAAGTGAGTCAAGCGCTGTATGTAACAGCAAGATTAATGGTCAGACTTAAAGCCAGCATTTAAGATTGACGTGATATTCCTGAACTCTCCCCTCGCCCTCTTTCCTGTTTGAAAAGAGAAGTGTGTTGTGTTGGATTTCCCTGGTGTCTTCTCTGCCTCTTGCTCTCTCCTCTCCCTTCCCTCCCTCATCTCCTTTGCAGCTCTGCCATGACTCCGTTACCTCTCCCCTACGGCGGAGGCTTCGCTCGCTTTCTGAACTCATCTCTCGTCCCTGTTTATTGCCAGGCCATGCTCCACACTTGCCCCTTTCCTGGGGACAGGCGGCAGCTCCAGGTCGCTCAGGCTGCACACAGAAATTGGTTTTACAAGCAAGCGAGACGGGGATAAGGTCTGTGGAGCCGGGCTCACCAGCCCGGCCTGACCCACGCAGCACGCATAAATCCCCAAGATGGGACTTTTCAGGACCATTAATCCCCGCAGCCAAGGGCCACCTCTGGTGAAGCAACACAGCGGGTGCCGCCCTCGCCAGCGGCTCTCTCGGGGAAATGTCCTCGCCAGGAAAACTACAGCCTGGAAAATGAACAGAGAGGTTTAACGAAGGGGCAGGAGCTCCAGCGGCCTTCACGTGAGGTCCTGCTGCCTCGTGCTCCACCACCAGCCTCTCCTCCTGCCCCTCTGCGTGCAGGCAGCTGCCTGTCCCTCCGGAGCCTCTCCCCGGGGCAGCACAGCCCCGAGCCCCGGAACCCTGGAGCAGCTTTGAACCTCACGGGGATGCAGGGAGGCTGCGCCGGGGCCGAGGGCTCCAGCCAGCAGGTGAGGCCCTGACTACAGACACATAGATATAGGGATGTATGGATATATGGATATATAGGGATGTGGACATACAGATATAGAGACATACTGATATAGGGGTATATTGATATTACGGATATATAGACATATGGATATACAAATATATAGATATTATGGATTTATAGACATACATATATATGGATATATGGACATATAGACACTCAGGTGTATAGATATATAGAGATACAGATATACTGACATACAGATCTATGGATATATAGATATTATAGATTTATAGACATATCATAGAATCATAGAATGACCCGGGTTGGAAGGGACCTCAAGGATCATGTAGTTCCAACCCCCCTGCCTGGCAGGGCCACCAAACATACACATTTACTAGATCAGGTTGCCCAGGGCCCCGTCC
>NW_010144874.1:25103-25374 GCF_000699245.1 Pterocles gutturalis
CTCTATGTCTTTCTTGTACTGAGGGCTCCACACCTGGACACAGTACTCCAGATGGGGCCTCACAAGAGCCGAGTAGAGAGGGACAATCACCTCCCTATATATATGGATATATAGACATAGGCACTTAGGTATATGGATATACGGATATATAGATATTACAGATATATAGCCATAGGGATATAGGATATATAGGTATATCCTAAGATACATAGATATATAGATACACGGCTATATAGATACATGGCTATATGGCTATAATGGATACACGGCT
>NW_010144875.1:0-789 GCF_000699245.1 Pterocles gutturalis
CGTCCCATCTCTCCGCGTCCCCCTCCCGTTCCCCCCGTCCCCCCGTCACCCTCCATAGGCAGCTGACCTACTTTTTTTCTGCATTTCTCCCCCTACTGCCTGGACCCCTCCCACGTTCCGGGTCCCAAAGGCTTTTAACCCTTTGGAGAGCAGCAGCAGCAGCAGCATGGAATAGAACACATTAAAATGAATCTCAGTGCTTTCTTCCACAAACGGGGGAACCCTAAGCACTTCAAGGAGGATGAATGGGGAATTGGTTGGACTTGCTGACAGAGGAAGAATCACAAGTCTGAATTAATAAGTCTTTGTCTCTCCTTCCTGCTCTTCCCCTAAGTGAAAATGTAGGAAGAGCCTCCATAAGCACAATTTCTCTCTAAATAAGGAATGATCGGAGAGCTATAAAAACACACAGTATGGTGATTCTGGAGAAACAACCTCAGAAGATAATTTGTTTATTTATATGATACTGAATGAATGTAAGTTTACACTGAATGTATATAAGCCTATGGGGCCAGAAGATATGCATCCCAGGGTTCTGAAAGAGCTGGCTGATGTGGTTGCCAAGCCACTCTGCATCATATTTGAAAAATCATGGCCGTCAGGCGAAGTCCCCGGTGACTGTAAAGAAACGAAATATTACTATTTTTAAGAAAGGGAGAAAAGAAGACCCAGGGGACTACAGGCTGGTGAGCCTCACCTCTGTGCCTGGAAAGATCATGGAGCAGATCGCCCTCGAAGCCATGTTAAGACCGCACGAGACCCAAGAGGTGATCTGAGACAGCCAGCATG
>NW_010144876.1:0-9848 GCF_000699245.1 Pterocles gutturalis
AAGGACGTGGAGCTCTTGGAGCAGGTGCAAAGGAGGGCCACTAAGACTATCAGAGGGCTGGAGCACCTCTCCCATGAGGAAAGGTTGAGGGAACTGGGCTTGTTTAGCTTGGAGAAGAGAAGGCTCCGGGGAGACCTCATTGCGGCCTTCCAGTACTTGAATGGAGCCTACAAACAGGAGGGGGAACGCCTGTTTACGAGTGTGGATAGTGACAGGACAGGGGGGAATGGTATTAAACTAAGACAGGGGAGGTTTAGGTTAGAGATTAGGAGAAAGTTTTTCACCCAAAGGGTGGTGGCTCACTGTAACAGGTTGCCCAGGGAGGTCGTGGATGCCCCATCCCTGGAGGTGTTCAAGGCCAGGCTGGATGTGGCTCTGAGCAGCCTGGTTTAGTGATTGGCGGCCCTGCATATGGCGGGGGGGGTGAAACTAGACGATCACTATGGTCCTTTTCAACCCAGGCCATTCTATGATTCTATGATTCTATGATTCTATGATGGGAGAAACTATGGTTTTTTTGTTTATTTGTTTTTGTTTTTTCTTGGTTTTGTTTTAGGTTGAGAGCAAGGCATTGGCAAGGAAGACACTGTCATAGCTCATGGAGCATTGAATAGAGTGTTGCTTTGTTAGGAGATAGTACAATATAGATCATCTCTCATGCAACAGAAAGCTTTTATTCTTCATTTTTTTACCCTCAGTGCATAGTGCAATTTGTGAAAATGTAGCAGAGTTGTTCTTGGTGTAAATGTCATCCTACAATCAATATGGAAGAGGCACTAATTCTTATTTTCTTATTAGATAGTTCCTTGTGATCTTCATACCTCTAGTATGTTCTCCACTTTAAGTCATAGTGTTTCATGTATATTAATTGTGTCTGAAGTCTACTGTGGTTAGTATGTCAAAATCTTCAGTTGTCCACTTCAAGAAGTAAATGTGGAAAAATTTATTTAATTAAATCTGTTTTTTTCAGTAATGGAACCTATGTTGATTTTTTTTCTGCTTGTTTTCCTGCTTGCTATATAACACTTTTTGCATACTGTTGACCAAGAAGTCTTTAATCACCTTGATGTCTTCTGGATTTTTTACCTCTTCTTGAATTTAGGTCCCTTATTTTCAACGCTCTCACTCTTAGACATTACACTCATCTGATAGACTAAAAATTCTAATATGAGGAATACCTGTTTCCCCCCCAACATTCAGCTGGATGTACTGAGTCTACTTCTGTTTTTTTTAAAAAATATGAGCAGTTTGTTTCTTGTCCTCACTCCTGCTAGCCATCTTTCATTTGCCCTTATTTTATAGTGGTCTTACTGGAAATTAAGGTAAGGAACTTTAGTTTCAGGGCCCTACTATCCCAAATTTCAAGGGTTTTATTAAGCTGTGCTTTTTTAATCTTCCAATTAAATCCTTCTTCCTTCCTTGTGTTTTTAGGGTTCTGGATGAAAAACCTCTTAATGATGTGCTTTAATTTTTAGTGCAAACTGAAATTCAGTATGATTTCTGACAACTCCACTTTTTTCCTCTACATTTTCTGAATTCCAGGGTACAGTCCTCTTTGGTTATAATTTCGTTTCTCTCTCTCTCTCTTTTTGTTGTTTTTGTTTTGGACTATCTGCTTATTTCTCGAATTTGGAAGAGGTTTTTCAATTAGAGCTGAAGCCTTGTAACACCATTTATAGTACAAGCTTCAGGCTGCTTTTTTTTCAGTTTTTGAACAAAGCTTCTTTACATTTAAATTCTTGACCTTTTCATTTCAGAACACTAATTAATTCCAGCAATTTTTTAAACTTGCTCCTTCAGAAATACAAGAAATACAGTTACGAAGCTAGTACCAGTTTGTGACCTTAAACAAAGCTGTTAAGGATATTCTAGCACCCTGTCAGCCAGTAAATTTGTCTCAGATCCCGTACAACACTTTACTGGGTAGAAGAGAACAGTGTAATAGAAGTTTCTATTTCTGGTTGTTAGATTGTGGCCCCACAGAAGTTTCTGTGGAAACCTCTCTGCACAACCTCAGCATCTGAGGTTGCTTGTGCTGTCTCCATAGAGCTGTACCAGGCCTTCAGCAACAGAGTGACTTTGCATCTGTACACAAATTAATTCTACTTCCTTTTAGACATGGAAGTAAAAAACCCTAAACTGAGATCCTTGCTGATGCTTGCCAGCAAAAGACAAGCACTACCAGCAGGTGGTTATCTCATGGGTAAGCAGACTTATGGTGCCTTCTCTCTCTCTTTCCAACTGCAGCAGAAGACCAGGTTTACCAGCCTTCTAATATTGTCGTCTCAGCTAGGTCTTAAATCAAGTAGAAAAGCCTTCATTCTTTCTCTTCTTTCTTTCCTACATTCCTTCCATTTTCAATAGACAAGCTACTTTTTTCTTGGAGGACTAATTGTACAGATTATTAATATTAGAATCACTGAGCAAATTCCTAGTGTTTACACAGACATATATCTCAAAATCTTTATAAAATGTAAGAATATAGTTGATGCTTTACTTGCATTCCACGAGGGCCATAATCCATAATGAAATGGGAACTTCAGTCATGCAGTGAAGCAATGATCATAATTTCTCCTGAGATCATCTGTGCTGTATCAAAATTTTATTTGACTCTCTATTCGAGGAAAATTATTACTCATCAAATCTATATGTATTATTTGTATCTCAAAACAAATAAAATCTACAGAATCTACATAAAAATTTAAGGCTTTTTCTTCTTCAAATTAAAATGCTTTTGAATCTATTTTAAGCTGAAAGACAGTAGATTTAGATTAGGTATTAGGAAGAAATTTTTTACTGCAAGAGTGCTGAGGAACTGGAACAGGTTTCCCAGGGAAGTTGTGGATGCCCCATCCCTGGAAGTGTTCAAGGCCAGGCTGAATGAGGCTTTGAGCAACCTGGGCTAGTGGAGGGTGTCCCTGCCCATTGAAGGGGGGTTGGAACTAGATGGCCTTTAAGGTCCCTGCCAACCCAAACCATTCTATGATTCTATGATTTTGTTTTGATTAAATTTTCAAAGGATATACCCATAAAACTTTCCAAAGGAAACACAATGGTTTAAAATTTTTTTAATTAAAATAATTAGAAATATGTTTTTGTGACTATCAACTATTTTTAACAGAAGACTCATGTACAAATTACTCAATTGAATAATGTTTATATCATTTGTCAAATAATATATCAACTATTTTGTCATAAATTATCAGATGGATATTACTCAGCTGATCCAGACAGCTGCAGATTCTCTCAGTAAAACACCATCATCTTTGGACAGTATCTTATTTTAGAAAATTAGCTTTTACCTGGAGGTAATTCTGATTCTAAAGAATCTCTATACTTAAATATGAGGGGTAGAAAAATGTCGGGGCACAATTCTGAACTTTGACTGACTTCAGTCACCTCCCAATTACGGGTATCTTGTAGGTGCATACTGAAGTGCTTTTTTTTTTTCATAGGTGGTATAACAGAAAGCAGAATGACAACTCAACAGAGTGTTGTCATGAATCTGATATTGCACAAACCACAAGATCACGACAGTCTTTATCTCAGTGCTCTGTATGCAAGCACACATATACATATATTTAAGTGTAAGCGTATGTTGAAAAGTGTAATTTTCGGCATTTTTTCAGCTTTTGTATGACACTATCATAACACCTTGCTATTATCAGATAAAAAGTTCATGTTTTTTGCTTTTCTACACTTAAAGAAATCAAGCAGAATCATATTTCAGTGATTTAAGGGTCTTGCAGTAAACCTGTGTGTGTTATTGGGTTACTCTTTTGTGATGTAATTAACGCTCACAGTGCTGCATTGTGAAATGTCTTCCAATTGAGGAGAAGGGCTCACTAAACTCCAAAGAGTGGTATTGCTTTTTGCATAAGTAGCTCTTGTAGTTGGTTGTTTCTTTGCTAAATGTAAGACAGAAACAATAGGCTATCTTATCCTTCTGAAATTAATTTATTTTAGTCTTACCAATGGTACCATGGAAATTTTTTTGTGTGCTATTAAAGATGTACTGCTTTTTCAACACCTGCTGGTCTAAATTACTTGGAGACACTGGGAGTATACTTGCTTTCACAGGTATTTCTAACAACTAATTGCCTGTGAAAATTCATCTAGTTATTTTCAACCTGAAATGACAGGAAGTGTTATGAGAGCAGCAGGTGAAATATATTCCCAGCTCACTCACCTTTTTTTTTAATTCTATTGATTGATCTTTAGCATATAGACTGTATTGCTGCTCTACTGACTACTACATCAATAATTAAACAATTCAGATTTTATTTCTATATGAAATTAACTCTAAGCTATATTGCATGTGACACGTATGGAAAAGTTCAATTTTATGGTTGTAAAAATTATTCTAGTTAATTGAAAGGAATAATAACAACATGCTATCCTGAACTTCCATCTTTATCCCTTTGTATATACAAGATCTTGGTCTCGTTTCAATTGGCATATTTCAATAGAACTGTTATTCCCCCCAAAAAAGTCCTGTAGGATTCAAATATTTTGTGGCCATGTGTTCCATGTCATCAGATTCCACCCAACAACTTTTGAAGAATTAGCTTGTTACCCAAGGATCCAGAGTACATAGAGATACTTTTCTTAGTTTGGCAGCAAAACCATGTAGATATCTCTTTTTTAATTCATAACCTGTGAGAATTAGTGTCACCTAAGTACAGGAAAAGAATAGCCAAGATAAAATAATTAGATTATACTGCAATGTTTAAAGTCTCTAAAGACTGGCCTACAACTGGAAAGAAAAGCCCCCAAAATGGACTACATCTGCCACATATGATTGAAACTTTTCCCAGTACAGCATTTAAAATAAATGTTTTACGTAGTAGAAGTAAGGAAACACTGAAATCACCATTATTCTGTTGTGTGCAAACTACTCTTGGCTCCGTGCTTTATAAATTTATGCTACAAGATGGTGCGCATCTTTAGCATTTATTTGTCCATTAATACATAGATACAGACAAGTTGTCTATTTTCTGCTAAGTATTCTTTCCTAATTTCATTTTTTGAGTTAAATCAGGCATTTTAAAATGTTACTGTAAGCATATTTTAAACGATACAACAAAGACTTATTTTTGTATGGTGTAACTTCTGTCTATATTCTTGTTTCAAAGGCATTTGATTGCCTGAATTTTATTGCAGATTACCCACGTGCTATTCATAGTGCAATGTTTAAGTAGGCTTTTGGTGTTGTAGTGGACCAACATTTTGGAGGAAATACTTTTGTCATAAAAATAAAGGCTTTCACTCTCTTAAAAAAATTTGTAGGCAATTTTTATGACTTTGTCATCACTTTTTCGCTCGGTAACTATTCACAGGGCTTTCACCTATTGAAGACCAGTTAGTCATGTGCATAATTTTAAATTCATACTAAAGTTTCCTCTAAAATGAATTTTTCATTGTGACTACATATTTTCTTCATAACAGTGTGTAATATGTGCTACATCCAGGTGTCTTGGCTAATATCTAAACTGCTGGTTTCAGTAGCACTTCACTGCAAAGGTAGACATCCATTATAGCTCACTTGCTTGTTCAGGTAAGCTCAGGGCACATCATGCATTTTTCATGCACTCTATTTTCTACAGGAACCTAACCCACATAAAAGAGCCAAAAAGCAACTGTGGCACACTCCAGGCAATTCTTTTGATAAATAGTTGGCAAGTTAGACCCTTTGGTATGGCTGCGTACCTGTTGTACTATTGAAATGTAGTCCAAGTACAATGTATTTTCAAAAGGATATAGGATTTTCATGGTTACTCTCATTGTGTTAAGTGAGTAATTTTCTCCTGCTTCCAAATCAGAGGTGGTGAATCCACACTGTACTACACTATTTCATTTTATAACTTGGCTTTTACTACCTAAAGGATCTTTGAAGCACCACTTTTTATTTTACTATGTAGATACACTTGCAAAAATAGATGACTTCTCAGGTAATGTGGTCCAAATCTACAGAGAGTGCTTTGAAGGTGAGCAACCTATTCCTGAATTGGCATTTGCTGAATCCATGTACCCTGAGGGAAAACAGTGAAGAGAGCAGAGCAGTGAACAGACCATTTTCCTGTCTTGCTTGCTCTGGGTTCCAAACTGATGGCAGCTCAGTTAAGGTCAGCAATTTAATTCTTAAGAACAGGGGTTTACAATGATCCCAGCTGAAGTCTAAGAGTCTAACACCTTAAGTTCACTACCAAGAGTTCTCTCTTAGATGTTTCCCTCTCTTCTCCCTTTATTGCAAAAGTTTGTTTGTAGATTTGGCTTGAATTGTTTTCTGTATCTTTCCCTTTTTATTGCAAAATACATATATAATTCACAATATCTCCAACTTTATACTTTCCTATCTTTTCTTTTTTTACCTTATCTAGCTCTTTCTGTACATTGCCTGAAAATGGAATTTTTTGGAAGCTTTTCAGCACTCAAAGTCTCATGTTATCCTCTGGCTAACGTTACTGATATCTTTATTGATCTACTATCTTCTTTGTCTGCCTTCCGTTTTTAAGCTATCTCAAAGAATATCTATCCCTTTCTTTTACTGGTTAGACTACAATGAGAAAATTATTCTCCAAAATAAGCACAATTGATGCCATTTTTTGCTTGGAATTGCTTATTTGATCTGTCAGTCATCCCACCAATTTCAAACACAGCTAGAAATAAAAAGTTGGACTAGAAAAAGTAGAATGAGGATGAGTATGCTTTAGCCTTATACACTCTAGGACAACACTATAAATACAATGAGACTTCTGCATGTAACTTTTGTCTTATTTTTGAATACTGCATTTAAAATACAATGTGTTTGTGCATGATTTAGCAACTGAACAAAAATGCCATGCCAGATTTGCTTTATTAAAATGTTTAAAAGCTAAAAATACTATTGTATGCAAAGAAAATCTGCAAGGAAAAAGTTTAAAGGAGGGAAATATGTGAAAGGAAAATAAAAGCTTCTGGTGCTTCAAACTAAGCAGATCCCATGTTACATTTTGTTGGTTATTTTCCTGGAACAATTCCACGTTTTGCACCTTCTTAAGTGCCATTATAGTTTTCATATTATTTTCCATTCTATGTAGACAATAAGCTGAAGGGGATTGCATTCACAGTAACAGAAACAGCTGTGTTAGAGCTCTAATTTTGAAGGAAAAACAACTGTACATCAAAAATCAAGGCTGAAGACAATTGGCTCACCTGTTTGAACATGTACAGCAAAAACCTTCTATTTCAGTTGTGTCTGCACACCAATCAATGTCAGTCAAAGAGAGTTAGCACTAAAAGAGCTGGAGGAGAAGGGAATAATTATATTTAAAGTGTCTGAAACACACACACCATTAAAACATCTAACACTTGGAATTCTTGTCCCTAATTTTCTTCTCTGTCATTGTGTTACCCTTTGTCATACCTAAAATTACACTGTAAATGCCTGGGGGGCAAGTTTTTTGTCTATGTTTATTCTGCAAACTGTAAGCAGTCTTGGGGTGCTGTATAATAACATGCTGGATCTCATTAGTTTGTGGATATATTTTGATGCACGTAACAGCATGTGTTTAGTTTGCTAACAAGGTTAGTCGAAATCAGGGTTTTTCCCCATTATTTCCTGTTACCCTCTTTTCTCTCTGTGTAACCCTGTGTGCACAAAGACATTCACACAAATACATCTTTGTAGGTCCTCCCTCTCCCCGTAATTTGGTGATTCCATGGAAAACAAATGTTTTGGGAGCTTTTGTATTTTTTAAATTCATTACAAAGTGACTCCATGTGTGATCATGAATTTAATAGGCTGGATATGAATATTAGGAGAAGGATGGGAAAAGTGGAAACTAGCAGTGGCATCCTGCCATTAGGTGTTTTTCAATATATTTTGAAACTGCTCCCACTAGTAGAGGTGAAGGACAGATCTCACAAAATCCTGATGATTTGTATTTGCTTAACTGCAGATGGGAAGACTACTTTAATCAGAAATTATCAGCATGTTGATGTTCTGACAGTTTTGTCAGATCACTGCCTAGGCATCAGATTTGTTCATATATCTGGAAATTTCCTTTGCTGATAACTACAGAGCTTCTGGGCAATTGTGCATTTTCAGAAATCTGAAATAAATCAATTAGAAATTTGAAAATAGATGAATCTTTACTAGTAATTCAGAAGGCCTTTGGATCATCTTTTCTTTTCATTCTAAATACAGTTTCTTGTGATACTCTATGAAACTACAAGTTTTCAAATTTGTAATTGCAATTTTGCCATTTTTTCCCTTGTGTCAAATTTAAAAGTACTATCATCATCAATGATTAGTCAAGTTACAAGTAGAATCTAACTGATTTCCCAAGATATTATAGATCTCATCCATCAGTGACTATTGATAATTAGTGCAAGCATTTGTTACAGGATGCTCTGTCAACTGTTCTCCCTATTGTGGTACTTATCTTCCTTTTTTTTTTTTTTTTTCACTTTCAAGTTAAAGCCAAAATGGACAGTATCAATGATTACTTTTGCATCAGGATTCTGTAGATCACTTTCTCTGCTTGTGATGAAAACCAGTAATTTGCATAACTCAGAAGCAGTAGCCATGTTAGTGTCTCCCTTAATGTATTCAGATTTTTGAACAGTACATACAATTTATTGATCTTAGTTCTTTATGATTTTTTGGTTTTTTGCAATCTAGCTTCTTTTTAGAATTTGAATTTTAGATTCAAGACCAAAATGTTCTAGAATCAGAACCTGTTTATTTAAACTCCACTGCTCAGGGTGATTGGTAAAGCTCTATGTAACCAGTGGCCCAAATCAGTTTTTCTCCTGCATTTCCTTATGACTATTGAATGTGCTTACTGAAAACATTGCAATGTTTTTTCTTAATACTGTGACACAATGGATTTCTTTCTTCCGAGGACAATCTTTGTTTCTTCAGAAGGAAAGCAACAGCCTTGAATATTTGTAATCAAAGGACTCTCATCTACAGATTTCACATTTTCTTCCTAGAAGCACCAGTTCCTTGAAAGCAAATTTACTACTTTGTGTAACAAAATTGTTGGTGCACTTCCTTCTTTTAGATTCAGATATACTCAAATACTAGTGGGATGTGTTCTGCTTTGGTAAATGTAGAATATACTGTTTGTTCACCTAAATAATGACACTTAAATTCAATTCCATCTTGCAACACACTAGCTCTTTTGTACCATTCTGTCACCTGCAACTCCCACTTTGAAAATGGAAGATAGTGATACAGATAAATAAAATCTGAAATCAGTAGGAATAGTTATTATTGATACTCGTTTGACTTAGCGATGGCTGAATAACTGAAGACTGGGAAGGATTTGCAAAGCCGGATTCATTAGCTGGTTTAATTCTGCCATCGAAGTTATTTGACACTCTCTTAGTCACAGAAACTCCCTTAGTAGCTGTTAGAGAGAAAGAGGAGCTGCCAGAAGGTTCATTGCTTCCATCTTAAATACCTACAGAGGAAACCTAGGCAACAAGCTCAGTCATCCTATTTTAAAGATGACTAAATTTAGGTGAATAAAAAAACTAGTGCATGTTTGCTTAAAAAAAAAAAAAAAAAAAAAAAGAGGCTTGAAGATTGACCTCAATGGAAAAAGAACTTTGTCCAGTGCGCTAGATCACTGTGTGGGGTTTTTTAGTATGTTTTAATTAGATACTACCTGATGGGATGCACTCGCGGATGCTGAGGGAGATGGCAGAAGTCATTGCTAGACCACTCTCCATCATCTTTGGTAAGCCGTGGGGAATGGGGGAGGTGCCTGAGGACTGGAGGAAAGCGAATATCACTCCAGTCTTGAAAAAGGGCAAGAAGGAGGACGTGGGTAACTACAGACCGGTCAGCCTCACTT
>NW_010144877.1:0-39844 GCF_000699245.1 Pterocles gutturalis
AATAATAATAATAATAATAATTTTACTTGAAAACGTGAAAAGGACTTGTTAGTGTTCTATTTCTTAATTCTTAATTTTTCTTAAAAAGATGTTCACGTGTTCTTTTCACATTTTTAAAATTTATTTTTTAATCTCACATTTGGGTTCAGGACTGTTATTGAAAATTCAAGCTAGTTAGGATATTTTTTGTTTCCTTAAAAACACAAAATACAGGAATCAAAGTTGAAACAAAATATATGAAAACAGTAAAAAAAAATTCAAATGTTTAGATATTTTTGTTATAATTCTCATAATTTTTCATTTTCTCTTTAAACTTTGATAGTTTAATGTTTGCATCATTCTCCCCCTCCTTTCTCCTTTGCAGTACAGGCAAGCCAGTTCTTCAACTCAGCTGGAAAACCTGTGGTTTCTTTTTAAACAGACTAGATATTTACCATAGACCTGTAATTTCCAACTCCAATTTCCTATATATTGTCTGCAATTTCATATTGTCCAAAGCACTGATCTTTGCATCATCAGAGCAGTGGGAAACCTGGAGAACAGAGGGCTGTAAATATTTTATCCTTTTCTTTCCAGGATTTCTGCCATTGAATGCTGCATTGTTTTCAGCCTGCCTTTCCTATCTTTAAGCATAGTAGTCCCGAACAATTAGGAAGGGCATAGGTATTAATTGGGGTCCTTAATTGTGTATTAGTCTGTAGGGGTAAAAAAACCCCTGAAATTCCATGTATTATTTGATGGAAACTGCCCTGGCACCTGGAAGGGATGGCTGATCCTAAATTTCATTGGAGCATTAACACATTACTCAGTCTAAGGTATTTATTTTGGAAAGGTGTGAGGCACACAGCCACTGTCAAACTATGTGGATAACCTGAAAAAAAATCTTCTGTGCCTGAAAGTTTGTTTGATTTATCCCCCAACTGTATCAGTTAGTCTCATAAAAGACATTACCTCTCCCCACAAATCATACTTTGCTCATTGGAGCATTACAAGGCATACTTAATTATTGTAAGCACACTGGGAATGCTGGATTAAAAAGCTTACAGACGTTTTAAACAGGATATGTCTTTGCATAACAGCTGAGATTGATGTAACTTTCATTGCACTGAGAAACAAATTTATAATCAAAATAATGCCATTTTAATGCCAAAAAGTCTGAATGTCTTCTTGGTTTGAGGAAACATTGTGCTTTCTACATTTTTCTCTGCTTCAAGGTTCTGGAGTCTGGTACAGAAATCCTACAATAATTGGCTTTTCAGACTTATTTCCTGAAGAAATGAAGCTTTATGTATTCCTGCAGTCTATATGTCAGTCTCTCGGCTTCCCCTTACTTTTGAATCTACTAGACAATTTCTAACAAGTTTTGGAGAAGGCTAGAGGTCTGAAAGATTCTTAAAGTTGTGCAGAAATTGGGAGCTGAGTAGAATAGAAAGATTTAAATTAGAGCTCAGTGAGACAGAGGCAAATGACTCAGGCATTATAGGCAGTGCCATTATGGGCAGCAGCGGCCGTGCCACGAGCATGTGGAGCCAGCCTGCACACGTACGGCTGCACCAGCCACAGCCCAGCCTGGACCATCGCTAGTCTGCCCTGGAAATGGGAGGGGGGGTGGGACTCTTGGACCACGGAGGATTTAAGAGACAGAGAACACAAGTCGTTAGGCAAATGGAGTTAGTTAGTTGTGCTGTTTCTGACACAGTTTGTCTATTCTGAGATGTTTGTCTGTAAAGAGCTAGTGATTGTTACTGGTCAGAATATCTGAACTGAATCATGCAGTCTCCATCCTTGGAAATTTTCAAGACCAAACTGGGTAAATCCCTGAACAATCTTGTCTGGCCCATAGCTGGCCCTGTTTTCAGCAGCAGGTTGGGCTAGAGACCTCCTGAGCTCCCTTCCAACCTGAATCATCCTGTGATCCTGTAAACCTAAGAAGACAGGCTTGCCAAGAGCAGAGAAGGGCTCTGGATATGGGATAGGTTCAGCTGGCCAAGTTTTTATTATCTGTCAACTACCTTTTGAAAGGCCTGTATGATTTTTCAATAGAAAAGAAGGTATTTTTAACGCTTAATATTTATAATGTACTAAAAGATAGAAAAGCTAGTCAAGGTCATAGACTAAACAAAGAATGAAGGTAATTTAGTGACTAAATCATTAACCTATGACACAAGAAATCAGAGCTCATTAGAATCTTCCTATATGAGTTTATATAAGTAACAATGAATAGGAGTCATCTCACATAATTTTAGCCCTCCAGAAGTTAGATAGCTAATTTAATGTGGCTCTTTCGCTGCCCTTATGGGTCAACAGAGAGACAAAGAGCTCAAAGACAATTCCTGCAACATGTACTGCTGGTGTGGGCTCTTTCTTTCCCTTGACAGAGAAAGGAGGAGAGATAATAGCAGTGCATTGATGCAAGATGCTCAGATTCTCTCTAAGCACCTTGAATAACTAATTGCCCTGGTTGCTCCACTAACAAATAGAAAGAAATGATGCCATCTGGAAAAAAAGTGCTGAGGGCAGCAGTATGTGTGCACAAGCACGCGTGTGTGTGGCAGTAGTGCATAAACGAGAGGAAGAAAATAGTTTCTCACAATTTTACGACTAGGTCAGTAAACACAATGCTGAAACACACATTGGTAACTTATCTTCAAAGACAAATTTCATCAAAAGAGATTCGATTACACTTTAAATTCTTTTCCTCCTCCTGGAACATCCGTTCAGACTCACCCCTTAGGCAGAAATAAGTAAATGGATATGAGAAAAAAAGAAAGGCGATCCATTTTGTTGAATTAAAACCAAAAAAGAACACCACCACCATCCCACCACCCTGCAACCCCACAAAAAAGCCAGCCCCACAGAGAAAAAAAAAAGAAAAGCCACAAAACCCCCAATAAGTAAGTCTGGTCTTCCAGGTCTGCATTAGAAACAGCTGGCTTCTGTTTCTGGGGAGGAGGAGAACAAATCCCAGAGAAGAGAGAATGAGGGGAATGAGAAAGATTAAGTTGATATACATTTTCACGCTCTGGCTGGTCCGAGCGATGCAAGTGAGTGATAAGAAATTCTGCTGAGAGTTTCTAAAGCAGCGCCTGGCTTTCATTAACTTTCTCCATTGAGTCCAAGCTCAGAAAACCCAGCATCTACCAAACTTCCATCATACTCCCAAGAAGGCACTTGTTCTTGAACTACTTGCATTGCTAGAAAGTCAGCTGCCATAAAATAAGAGGGGCACTTTCATTTAATCCAACTCCTGTTGTGAGAAGCACCAAGGTCCACTTTCAAGTACCAAGGCTTAACAACAGTAAACCTCAGTGTAGCTCAACTCATGCCAATTTTCTAACAGGCGGCACAGCACTTGGCTGTCAAAAAAGGATTTCTTCAGAGATCTCTCTCCCCCAGTAGTTTGTAAGTGCATAAGCGTTCAGAAAAAATCATGATAAAGAGATCCTCCTTCAGACCTTACAGAGAAGAAGAGGGAGAATTGCCAGAAAGACCCCAAACCAAATTAGGAAATAAACCCTTTTGCTCATTTTCTTTCTATTTGATGTTCAGGTGGTCTTACCGCAGGAGACTTCCCACAGAGTATCTGGAGGTTTCCTGCAGACAGTTGTAATGCTGGGTTTAGGTTGCCCAGTTTCACCTCTGCTGTTTGCCATTTTCAGGTGCCTTAAATATATATACGTATATATTCTTTTTTCCTTTTGAGAAGAAAAGTAAACTATAGAAATTCATCTTTTTGTCAGTGTAACCTGACGTCTTTAAAGTCTTGTTTCTCTGAAAACAACAGAAACAAACTCTATGCAATTTTCTCACTCAGAAATGCTGTGAATAGACAGATTATTGAGCAATGCAAGGAGCCTACACCCTACATGATCACAGGGATAGATACTGTCATTCTGCCTGCACAGAGGATAGGGGGAGAGAAAATCAGCAGACATAAGGAGGATGAAAAGAAAAGCCCCAGAAATGATTCAAAGGTTGAGGAGATGACATATGTCTATTTTAGTTTTTTGGGTAGCACCTGGGTGAGAGTTCCTGTCCTGAATGGTGCAGACTAGGTTGTGTACATGTTACATAGCACTTAATGTCTTCTCTAGGTCCTGTGTGACCGCTTTGGTCTTGAGACATAGTCATGATTCATCTTTGTGCTTTTTTCCACTTTGAAGTTCATGAAGGAATGAGTTGATGTCTTACATGATTTCACAGCTTGGCACTAAGGCCATATGCTAGATCCAACAATGCAAACCATATTCCCATTGCTTGGAGCATCCCCCAGCAAAAAACTGTCCTGTTAGCCACGCCTGGTTAAACAAAGCCAACTCCTGGAGCTGGAGCATCCTGGGCACAGTTTGGATGGCCTAGGGAATGATGTCCTGCAGTCAAACGGGGAGCAAGATAAGCTGACATGTCATCAGAGACTTAAACAGGAGAAGTTTTTTAGTCTAATTACAAGGCACATAAACATACTGTAAAGAAGTTTGAAAGGGAGTGGTATACAAGAGCTGCTAATATGGGACAACATACATCTAAAGATGGAAAATATATGTGGCTCATCTCAATATGCAACAGCTTGCCATGGAGCTAAGTGCAGAGCTAATTGTGGTTATGACTGTAAATGTGGTATGCCAGTAGACACATTAGCACTTAGGATGTTTTGTTCAAAGCTTCTTTATGCATCAGGGGCTTTAGAAGTTGTGCCTTAGATTCAGCAGACTAACATTGTTATGCATGTGTAAGCTGGACACTTTGGGAAGGTTTGTGCAAATTTTATAGGGAAAATTTCTTAGATTTCATTAGCAGCCTAGAGGCCAAGCTGACTTTGGGATACTCAAATTAAATTTTATCATTGTTAAATACAGCTAAGTTACAACAGAGCCTAAAAGGGTGATGAATGAAATAACCTGATCAAAGGAGAAAGACCTAAAACATCTTTCTTCCATGCTCTTCTTCCCTAGATGAAAAGAACTCTTCAGGTATACAGAGATCAACCTCATTCTCCTTCAAAACTTTTGTACTACTCTGTTACCTTGATGACTATGTAAATCCTGATGTGCTTACACCCCTGGGAGTGCAGGTATGGTTACAACAGTTGCCCAGAATTTTGATGAGCCATTAAAGGTAATGTAATGTTTTGTAATCTGTAAGTGGGAAATCAATGATACTCAAAAGCTGGTCCAAGAACAGGTGTTCAGGTGCAGTAATAATGGTCTTTGTGTGTTCACATACCTTGACTTACATTTAAAATTAGTTAAGAGAACCATTAAAAAGTGGTAACCTTGTTCAGAGATAATATTATTTATTTAAAAATTTAAAGAAGGCAGTGTAGTTTGAAATTTAAAATTTTACAAATTACTATTTCTCTACACAATTCATATATTTACATCTACATACAAGCACATGTAGAGAATTTCATATCTGTCTGTCTACAAGTATACATATTCTCTCTGTCTCTCAGACTTTCCACCCTGAAATCCCATAGATGGAGGATTGGATGCACCGATGATGAGATATAACATCAATGGTGAGTTAGGTTTGAGCTTGTGAATACAATAAAATATTAATAATAAATAATTCATTATTAGAGGAAAATGTTCTAAAGAGGAAGAAGGATCTATGTTTCAATTGTCTCGCTGCAACGTTAACTAACTACAACTACTCTGTTCTCAAATGTTCCAGAGGTGCAATACATGCCTCTGAGATTAATTATCAGTAAGTGATTGAGGAGAGATCTCTGCAGCTTCATGGCCATTCTTGTTTAAATGATATTGTAAATTGATTGAATTGAGTGATGTTAAAGCAAGGGAAGAACTTTGCTTACCCCAGTAAGCCCAACCCTGATGTACAGTGTGAAGGGACATGAGGAAGGTTCACCTAACCAATTAAGATTGTATAGTATGAAAATGGTTTTAGTATTTGAAGTTAAGTTTTGATTGAAAGAAATGAGTGGTTCAGAGGAATTATAGAAGTCTGTTGAATTCCTGCATAGTACAACTAAGACAAAATGGATGCTACAGACCACATCCAGACCTGTATTGAAGCAGTGTATTCCCTCTGTCAATAAATATTTTACCTTTTTTGCATAGAGTTCTTACTGAGAAATAATAACTGTCTTTATTGCAAGGTGTCTTCTCTGGTGAGGAAAGAGGTGAAGGTGTAATTCACTAGGATAAAGTGAAACAAAATGTACCAGCTATGCATTGCTGTAGTGATATTTTGAAATAGATTTTTCTTTCATAAAAAGCATATGAATTTCTATGGCTGCTGTGAAGATCATAAATTTTGCTCCCGGAAAAATTCACTAAGGAATTGCTCCACTGAAAGTTGTTTACTAACCCTTAGATAATCTGTACTTGCTGGTGGGTGGGAGACTTGGGGCACTTCTTAGACAATATTTTTAAATCCATAGATGAAGTAGGTTCTACAGGGAGGTAGCATCAATCACTAAAATTAGATGTCAGGTCAAAATTAGTTCTCTAAATTACCTTCCCAGTCAATGAGTATCAATGGGCACCTTCATGTTGTGAGTCAAACACCTGCAAGAGAGACTAAACCTTTACTCTGTTAAAATGAACCAAGTCTAGGTCACAGCTGAAAGAAGATCAGGTCCTGATTTACAGGGTCTGTCAATGTTTTCCAGTGGTTTTTGCATCAGTTTGAACAAAAACAAATTAAAGAGAAGGGAAATGCATTTTAGAAATATCCTTCTTACACACATTGCAGTTACAAAATTTTGGGCTACTTACAGGAACCTGAGGCTCAAGAACTGGGATTACAACATTGCACAACCTTGCTGGTGGGTCGGTCTAGACTCAGTTAGACAGGTATTCCGGAAGAGAAGAATGTCTCCCTTCCTTCTTGAACATGACAGTCTCTCCAGCTTTTTAGAAACTCATCCTACTGCCATTATATTGACTATTAAGCCCACTTTCCTGGGCAAGTTTATGAGGAATTTTACCAAAGGCTATATACAAATGCAACTAATTGAACTCACATTCTAGATCTAGTGTGGTCTGGGTTCAGTCCAGGATAAGTTACGGGGGGATTAAATTGCCCTTTGTGGGGGGTACAAGTAAATATTGATCTTAGACTTCTTTGTTCATTCTTGACAACAAATTGCTGCTCCTTTTTTCCAGGAAAATATGTCAGTATTTGAGAATAATGCATCAAAATGGTTAAAACTTTCAGGGATGCACAGGCCTCACCCTCTGTCCCCAGGTTTTCTGTATTTCTGGGATCCTGTAAGGCTAATTTAGTTCCTCAAGCCCCTTTCAACATTTATTTTCAACTGGTAGTGGAGAATTTGCTCACACACTAGGCAAACTTGCATACTGTTACTATACAGATGATAGATTATTCTCCCCTCATTGCCATCACAAAATAACCCCTTGTTTGGAAGAGATTAGCTCTTAGGTGAAGAATGACTGATTTAAACCACACCTAAACAAGATCACTAGCCTCCATTAAAAGGTTTTGAAGGTTTTTAGGTCTCAGGCAAATGTGCTGGGTAAGGAGCACTGATTAGGGACACACCATAACAGTATAAAAACCTTAGATGCACAACGGAATTATCAACTGGCAGACATTCACTTCCCAATATATTTGTTTGCAAATGCAATTAAAATAATTCAGCAATACTACACTACAAGGACTACTTGTGCTCTGTTTTACTGATGCATATTTATTAGACACAGTGCATGCACAATGCTTCCAAGTGATAATTAGGATACTCCTCAAGTAGGCATAACTTTAATAGACCTGTGAGATTGGGTTCATCTCATCTAATTTGGGTCCATGAATGGTCTCAGTAGTGATCTAGGCTCCTCTGTTAAGAGTGATCTGACAGAAATTAGCATTCAGGTAAGGATTCCAGCTACAGTCACCTTGAAGCCAGCACAAAGGTAATTATTTCTGTTTTGATCCCTATTCTGTAATATTTCCAGAGCAGAAATATATCACAATAGGAGGAATTAATTTCCTTCTGATTTCACCTTCTGAAATCTAGAGAACATTGAGTCATGGGAATCTGCTCTAAATTAACATATTTAAATCTAAAGAGCAGATTCATTTGCTTAAAGGCAACCATCCAGTACCATGTCAGGTATGCATGGAACCCACTCAATCCTTATGTGGTTATTCTATATGCCCACTAGAAGGTCTCCAGACGTAGCGTCATGAGGCAGGTTAAGGACAGAGGACTTATGGGAGATCTGTGTCTTTCTGTAGAGACGGATAGGAAAGGCATTCTGGTCACCTAAGATGTGACAAGAAAGCAATAATTAACCAGTTGAGTCCTATCACTCGTGATCCAGACACGGTTCCTGTTGTACACAATGCAATAATTTTCTTAAAGGTAAAGGCTGGGGACCATTTTAGGATCTTCAGGGTGTTCCATCTAACCTCCACCCATCCATTTAAAATGTTGTCAGATGTCTGAGACATCTTCATGGGGCTGGCAATACCTTCTGCTTGAATTGATAGGTGGAAGTGAGGTAGGACATCTCTCCTGGAATGAGATATCTCTCTTGCAGTAGTGGAATATAGGTTCAGACCTTCATTAGCTACAATAAGAACTTAGAAACCTGACTCTCAACTAGGTATTTCTGTGTGAACAGCTATATTTAGAAATTCTATCTCAGACAGACATCAACACCAGTCTAATCAGAAGCCAGTGGAAAAGAAAAGAAAACAAAAACAAAAACAAAAACAAACAGACCTAATCTCTTCACACTCAGTCAAAAAGATCAAAATCTCCAAAAAGAAAATGTATCCCAGGTCCTAGTTTTAGAGAAAGAAGGTGTTCTCTGGAGGTACCAGTTTTTCTAAGGTTATATATTTTTTTGATTATTTTTTTTTTGGCATCCAGTGTAATACACAGTTTATAAGATCTAAAATAAAGAAAGAATTTATCCTCTGAATGTGCCACAGTTATGGAAAAAAAGAAGACCAGCAAGAAGAGATGTTGATGAATGCAATTTTATCATAGTTGATAAAATACATATATATATTTAATATATTTTTTCACATAGACCTCAAGGATCATCAAGTACAACCCACACCACCTAACTCACTAAACCATGTCCCTAAGCACCACATCTACACATTTCTTGAACACTTCCAGGGATGGTGACTCCACCACTTCCCTGGGCAGCCTGGTCCAATGCCTGATCACTCTTTCAGTGAAGAAATTTTTTCTAATATCCAGCCTAAACCTCCCCTGGTGCAACTTGAGGCCATTTCCTCTTGTCCTATCACTTGTTACTTTAGAGAAGAGGCCAGCACCCACCTCACTACAACCTCCTTTCAGGTAGTTGTAGAGAGTGATCAGGTCTCCTCTCAGCCTCCTCTTCTCCAGACTAAACAACCCCAGCTCCCTCAGCTGCTCCTCATCAGACCTGTGCTCCAGACCCTTCCCCAGCTTCGTTGCCCTTCTCTGGACCTGCTCCAGCACCTCAGTGTCCTTGTTGTGGTGAGGCTGAACTTTCCAGTGACTGAGTGGAATCTGGATCATACCCTAAAGGAAGGAGTAAGGATGGCAGCCTTCCAAAGGGCAAGGAAAAATACCTAAAAGACAAAAAAGGTTAAAAAAAAAAAAAAAAAAATGTATGAAAATGAATTTGGAACCAGGCAGGCAAATTTTAAAGGCACAGTAAAAGATGGTGTTAGCAAATGGGTTGGTTACAAAAAACAGTAGTGAGCGTACTTTCTATTTAAATATTTAAGTGTTTGGTTATGTTAACATCTGAAGGAGAGCAGGAGGCAAGTGATATCTGAGATACTCTGGTTTTAGAAGGAGGCTTGCTGAGGGCACAAGGAAAGCATAAGTGAGCTTCACTATGACTGTGTGATCCAGTGCTTTGCAGTCTGGCCTTTTCCGGGGAAGCCTTTGAGGATGACATTTCTCCTTTCAGGCATTAAGCACTATCAAATTTGAAATCAGTAAAGTGAGAGACAACTCTGCATATTTAATTGATGGCCCAGGAAGGTTGTCAGTGCTGGGTAGTATGAAGCAGACCTAGAAAATATACCTCGTGAATGCATGACTGCAAAATGCAAAACTGAACTCCAAATGTTGGAGCACTGACTGTCAACAAGGGATTTCTTCAGAGTTCAAGGCATTTCTTTCAAAACTGCATTGTAAAACCAAGGTTCCTATGTTTAGGACACTGTCTGTATTGATTTCACCTGGCTGTCCTGCCTGCTTGGCCACAGAAATTGCAGCGCAAAGACAGCCTAATGCATTCCTTGCAGAACAGAAAGCGCTGTGTCTCTTCCCTGCAGAACTGACATACTTAGTTCTAAGGGAATCTCAGATAGGACAAAAATCTCCTTTGTGAGAGTACAAACACAACCGGTTTCTGTATTTGCACTAGGAGGAGTGCAGACCAGGTCCCATTTCAGCAGCTATTCATCACCTCTCCTCTAATCCCTCCCATTAGTTTCCTCTTTCCTCTTCCATACAGAATCAGCAGCCAGAGGCAGGTAGCATCCTCAAGAGCATTTCAAGAGAGATAATCAGTTTTCCTGCAAAGGGGTCAGCCCCAAAGTGACACATAAGAGTACTTGTGCTCATCACTTACGTGCCTATCCTCTCGTCTGAGCAGCTAGGGTGTTCAATAAGCTATCCGTCTGATCCATGGGGAGGGAAACTATGGAGCTGGCATGAAACAGGAGCACACACAATGCCCCATGAATACATTATGCTGCCTGCTAGTTCGTGACAATGGACTTTCATAATGAACTGGATGAGGGGATTCACAAGTGCTGCTTCGAATTAAAAATAACACTTCTGCAAGGGCAAACGAGTGAGGTAACGACTGTAATTCTAATCAAGCTTTAGCAGCTGCCTCATTAGCATGTACTCCTGCAAGAAACTGTCTTTATGACCTATGCTAATACACATTAACCTCTCCCTTCTGGACCAAAGTAAACCTTGTCCCCACAAGAAGCTCCACCGGTTCTTTGCAGATGAAGTTTAACTCATAGTGAGATTAAACAGATGTTTTCCCTGTGAGACAGATAGCTGTACAATAAAATAGAGTGCAGTAATTTTAAAGGAAGATTTGATGGAGATAAAAGGCATTAAGTCCAACATGAGTGGAAAATTCACCTTTTCCTTCAAATTGTCTAATTTGGGATGAAAAATGTTAAACCATTTTTTTTCTTGTGTTTCAGAAAACAAGGAAGTTTGTTTCTTAAGAGAAGAGGTCATAAATTCAGGATATTTCTAATCACTTCCAAACTTTCCACATAGAATGGCATTTTAATCCTTCAGGGGCTGGATATGCAACAATGTTAATGTCTCTTCCTTTCTTAATGTCAGATAAAACACAGTTACTAAACTTACATTCAGGTGTGACTTTCATCAGTGAAACAGAGAAATTCAATCATGTTTTCATTCTCACTTCTTCCTGGACTTGTGGTTGAGACTCTCATCTCTAGGTGACAACTGAAGGTCAGCTCCACTGAAGCAATGGAAGGGTTTGTCTTTGACTTTGTAGAAGATAAGGTTCTTCAAGTCTGTATGAGTATTTCAACAGCCAGCCCACATCATGGCAAATCAGGGGTGTCATTAAGGAGGGGGGAAAATGGTAACTCAATAAGTGAGGAACCAGGTGGCATTTCTTTAACAGATGTCTAAAATAACAGAGGTTTTCTTAAGTCACAAAGCTCCTGAAGGTTTATTTAGCAGATGAAACACAAACTGGTGCTATCTGAACACTTAGGTTCAGGCTGAAGCTGAAAAAGTGACTGTTCATTATCTTTTTTTTAAAAAAATAGCTCTGTTGGATATATTTGCATTAAAATCCAAACTTCCTCCTTTCTGCCCACCATATTAACTGTAGCGGACTTCTTATATACCTAAATGCCCATGGGATCAATGTGGCAAATGCTGTCAACAAGACTTGCCTTTGCTTTTTTGGTAACAAATACATTATCTGAAAACAGAGTTTTGTGGGGCTTTTTTAAATACCTTAACCCCCCAACATTCAAATCTTAATTAAAATTCTACAGACAGCACTTTCTGTATATTTATGAGCAATGTAGAAACTCAAGGCTTCAGTTCAAATGATTTTTAGAGCAGAGTTGAAATGAAAGTGGACAGAAGTAGTGTTATCACTCTCTTCTGTGGTTTGTAAGCCATGGATTATGACAGCTGGAGTCCTCATCCCACGTTATCTGCGAGAAACACCTTGACCAGGAGTGGGGACTGAGACAAAACCACAAGTTTTCCGTTACCCAAAACCAAACACTCAGGTACCAACATCTTCAGTAATCTGAGCATGCCATGGAACCAACAGGCTACCTGCCAGACTACTTCTTCCATTAAGGTTCCCAGATTCTCTCATTTTCCTTTAGCAGTTGCTTCTTTGCCACAGTAGATGTGTATAAGTTAGTGGAAGATAACCTATCTTACACCAGTTTTCAAACAAACAGTGGATCAGAATGAGCTGACCTCACTAGCTTTGAATTTCTCCTCTTGTTCTTTCATCCTCCATGGATTCACCTCTTCTGTGGCATGCAAGATACGTTCCCTCTCACCTTGCAGACACTGCTAAGCAACCTCACATTTCACGAGAAAGACCACTGCTGGCAGATACAAAGGGGAAGCTTGCACTCTGCAAGATCTCAGACTGCCTTGAAGTAGCTTCTTTGAGAACCTGTATATTTTGCTGGTGATATACTTTTGCCATTTAGCATTTAAACAGCTGAACACAAGCACTGAGTAAAGCAAAGAATGACTGCTCATCCATGATGGACAGACAACTATAAAGAGCAGGATTAGCTTAATGATCTCCTGCTTCTCAGCAGAATACTGACCATACTTACCATCTTTTAGCACACTGGTCAAAAGATTAAAGATTTTAGCTTAACCTGCTTTGAAAGTTGATGATTTTTTTTTTTTTTTTTTTTTTTTTTTTTTTTTGCTGCTGGTCAGTAGTATCAGGAAAATAATCTCTGTGCAGGTGGAATGAGCTTCAGTGAATCAGTATCTGTGAAAGGATTTTAAACAAATGTGTCTTATTTTGAAAGAGATGGGCTGAGTATCAGTTACCTCAGCCCTGCTGATAAACAGGGACTTGTTAGGTTGTGATAGGATTACTTGTTTGTATCATTTATTCCACTCTACTTTCTGTCACTGCCATAAAACGAGGAAGTTTTTCAGGCATTTGAACACTGTGACATTGATTCATTAAGTTTTCTCCATTCCATTCACGAATTATATTTCCCAGTAGAAAATGAAGCAATATTAATTACAAAAGTGAGATTCTTACACTGAGATATACAATGGCCAGCACTGAATTGCACATTATATTTTAAGATCATGCACAACATACTCTGCCGACATAATATGTTAAATGGATTCTTGATCTCTTTGGTTATTGTCATTTCATCCCTGGGAAATATAAGCTATGTCTATTCTAAAAAATTTAATATATCTGGATTGTTCTCTGGCAGTGAAGCATGGAAAAACCTACATTCATATTATTAAAGTCTGTTAACTTTCAAATCAGAGTAGTGACATCTGAAATGCCTGTTGGGAATGGGCCTGAGCTACCTCCTGGGCCATGTCTCCAAACCCCATCCCGGCCATGCTGGGGTCCATTCTAGCCATTTAGCAGTAGAGACAATGACTTCCAGTACCCACAAATGCTCCCTGCCACTATTGAGTTTAATAGTAGAGACACAGCTTCAGGTTTCAAACAAAGGCAAGAAGAAAAGAGACCTGACATTCTGGTGGTGATAGATGTTCTCCATAGGTAGAAGCTGACTTGGCAGCACGTAGCTATTGATACTGTTAACCACCTGCGTCCCTAGTCCTCAGCAGTCACTCTTGCAGTCCAATTAACATTTCATTTGCCTACTTTCATGCAAGAGGGAGTATACAGAGATTTTAGATGGATTGTGCTGCCTAGGAAAGATTTTTATGAGTATCATTGGGAAGTTTCTGGGGTTCAGTATAAGTGTCAACATAATTTTTGGTGGTGTTAGTTGCATGTTAGTTACACACTCACATGCAGAAACATAAATTATCCCACAGTGGTATCCACTTGGGTGTGTTTGAGCACCTTTCCTACAGCACAGCCTCATTTCCAGAGCTCCCCATGGAGGCAGACTGCAACCCTCATAAAGCTGACAGGGACAGAGCCCATCCCAGCACATCAGAGCCCTGTGGAGCCACTTGCACAACTGGGACCTCTCCTCCACCTGGGACCTCTGACCTGTTATAATTTACGGTGGTTTATCACCTTCCCAGAATAAAGCTGCATCAAAGTGCATCTTCATGGTAAAAGAGGCTGTGAGGAGAGAGATGGTAGAAGACAGCACTTCGCTTTCATCTCAGTTCCCAAGGGCTGGTTTTACTAAAAGCAAGAGAGGGGAAATGCCACTGTCTGTTTTGTTCCCAGTCCTGGTGCTGTCAGCTTGCTACATCCTGACTTTACTGTTGTCTTGAACTTTTGTCTGGCTCTGGATATTTTTCAGAAGGGCCAGAAGAGCCCTGCCTGTTGAATGACTCCCAGCTACAGGCAATTGATTCCTTCCTTCTGAAGTGGAAGGAGAATGCTGACAATGACTAGTTTCTGATGTGAGAGGGTTTGATCCTTTTGTCTGATGCCTGTGAATAACTGCTTGATATCTCTTCTATCATCAGCAGAGAGATACTGCTCACACTGATGCCCAGGATATTGAAATTTCAGGGTTTTTACAGACTAATCTTACTTTAAATCTAGCTGATCAGTAATATTTTCTTTGCAAAAGTGTACATAAAAATTAAGCTTCATTTATTGTAGGAGCTGGAGCCAAGAGTCCTAATTACTCTTATAAACCTGAAAATTTGTAGCTGATGCAGAAATCATGAGTGAAACCCTATTTTCCACTTCATTCTTGTCTTTACACAAATTTCTCTACCTCTCCCTCCTACATTAATTTTCAGCAAGACAAGGAAATAATTAATAGGCAATTGCACTACCTAGGAAATACATTCTACTGTTGGATATGTTTATGGAAATGAGGGACAATTAATTTATTATCAGCTTTATGCCAGCAATAAAAAGTACTTATTTGTCTGAAAGGATTTGCATAAGCTTTGATATCTGATTAAGAATATTAGATAATATGACTTGTTAATATAAAAAAGAGCCAATTCTTCTGATTATTTTTTCCACTGCAAACCTACAACCGTTCAGCTGTTATGAATGTATATATTTTGGATTTATGCCAGAAGAAGAGGTACCAGAGTCTGGCCTAAAAAGGGACTTCACAAAAGGAAAGGTCACTGTCAACTCTAATTTTATGCCCAGTGTGATAAATTATTGGCACAAATAACAACCACTTAACCTTCTAGCTTCCATTTCGCTGCACAAACATTAATGGATTTCTCTTACCTCCTGTGTGAGGAAGGTCAGCATTATCCCATTTTTTAAAGATGAGGAATTTTGCAGAGAAAAGCAAATGCAAGGATTTTTTTTTCCTTTTGAACCTTACTCCGTCTGCTAAATTAGGATTAATTTTGCTCCCATGCCTCAGCCCTATGTTATATGGTTATGATCTACAGCCTACTCCTTCACAGGAGGTCACAGAGACCTGGAGCGCGCACTCTATGGAGATGCAGGCTCCAGCACATTGTGTAGTAGATGCTAAATTCATATGGGGGTGAGGATACTAATACTTCCTCAACTTTCTCTTTGCCTCCATCCCAGCTGGTGCATCACATTTGTTCGTGGCAGTTGCTGTCTCAGCCCTGGTGGCTCTGCTCACCTGTTGTCCCTCCTCCAAATCAGCAGCACCACTGCACCTGCCAGAGAGCAGCAAAAGGGCTGAGCCAGAGAAGCTTGTGGAAGGATGGACGGCCTTGTACACAGTGACAGAGATCTGTGTTCAGTTCTGTTTATTCAGATTTTGGGCCAGTTGCTTAATTAGCTTTGATCACCTGTGTAAAAAGAGGTAGTAAATCTTCTACTGCCCTTGGTCTTGTACGCTTAATTAGGAGCTTCTCTGAAAACAGGGTTGTATTAAACACTTGGCTCAATAAAATCTCTACATTAATGGTAGAGCTTTGGGACTGCTTTTGATCCCAGTTTTCCATTCAGCCCACAACAAATGTACATAGATTTGAGATATTTAAATTCTGCTTTGCAATCTGAAGGCACTCCTTTGCCTTTGGACGCCGGGGTGCTTTAAACTCTGCCTTTTTTGGGGGGACCAGCTCGCATGCAATAGAGCATTCACTTCCCATTTCTTGAGGTATAGAAATTGAATAACAAGGAAGTGGAAAATCAACTTGGAAGAAATAATTCCGTGTGTTCCAGTACAATTTCTTACATTTCAAAGTTTTGTAGGTATGAAATAAATACTCATAGGTCTACAAAAGATTGACCATGGGATACTGAAGTTTTCTTGTACCTTGACCATTCCTATTTGAGGGTTTCCATTATGTGATGGAGGACCTCTGCCAAGAACAACAAGGACCCATAAATCCATACTGAAGGCTGTGACAAGAGGATTGCTATGTTGATACCACCAAGAAGGAGAAAGCATCCAGGTCATACGAAGGAAAATGCAGCTTTGAGGCTTCCTACACAGCAGAGGCCCTTCCAAACAAACAAGATCTCACAAAATCGCTATTAGAGATCTAGACAAATGGCTCTAGTACTGGCAATCTTACAGTCAGTAAAGATTATCTCTGAACTCTTACGGGTGGATTAAAAGCCTACTCTTGTCCTTGGTGAAGGATTTGGGCATTTCTGCCCTGCTTCTTACAATCTTACTCAATCCATGTAGGCATGAAGGTTACAAATCCTATCTGATTACTGACTCCCTCTTCTGCAGCAGAGTGAGCCCACCCCCAAAGCAGAACCTTTAGTCCTACCCCTGGTACTGGAGTCTGGACATTTACTTGAATGTTTGGTCACACGTTACCTTTATTTACATAAGTTAATTCTGAGGAAGATGATCCTGGACTTGTTACTTCAGGAAAATTTTCTTTGCAGGAAAATGTCAGCACCAAGTCCCTGTCTAAGTCATCATTACAGATAACTCCATGAATATCCAGGATTGTTTGCAGAGGCAGGAGCTCACTCAGCTACTCCCATAATCCAAGGTCTTCCAGACTTGGTTCCACCTCTTGCAGATACCCCCTTGCCATCTGCAACTGGGTCTCCCACTCTCCAGACGAGTAGCCATCACAGCTATGAACACGCCCCAGTGACAGTGAATTTGAATACAGTTATCTCGTTCAGGCAAAAAGTCTCTTTAAAAAGCTAAAAAAATTGAGACAGAGAATTAAAGGCCAGTCAGACTAGCTTGAATTTCTAGAAAAAATATTGGAACAGATAATCATCTACTGGCAAGCATGTGGAATCTAAAGCAATGCTGCCACTGTACAGAAAACCTTGTATTTAGAGTGGTGTTTTAAATAAACTGCAGTCATACACAGGTCAGTGTCAGCACTAAATATCTCTGGAGATTACTTTGCAATCCAAAAGTAAATCAAAGCCAAAGCCCCAAATTCTCAGACCAATTACCTTCATTTTAGCTTTCTCCAAGTGTAAAACTCCTAACACATTGAATTCATTCTAAAAATACTTCTATGAAACATGTAAAGCTCAGAGGAAAGCAACTCTCTCAAAGACTGAAGTAGAAATCAAGTGGAAGTTGTCAACTTTTTTCAAGAGAGCAAAGATCTGTGTCATAAATCCCCACAACAGAGCTGTACTTCTTGCTCCCACCCATAACACAGATGTTTTCAATGACTACACATTTTTTTATGTGATTCTACAAGTGTGCAGAATTACTGGTAGTGCACAGTTTAAGCTTCAGAATCTGAATGTACATTTTAACTTAAATGAGGACCTGCTTAACACAATAATTCATGTCATTTTATCCATGTTAAAATAGATTTGCTTGAAGATTTCAGAATATACATGGAAGCGGGCAAGTAAAAACATTAGTCAAACCACCCAAATGAGGCAACACATGGCACTTTGCACAGGAAGAAAAATGCTGTGTTTTTTCTGGTAAGAAAGTTTTTAGGTGTAAACTTACTTAAGTGGTTTGGGAAAAAGACCCATCTGACAGGTAACGCTGTGATGAAGGTCTGGCATGTTCTAAATCCTGCTATCTGCTGCATCAGCAATATGGGGGAATGTGTGTTAAACCACAGCTTTGTAATTTATGTGATGACAAAGAAAGCCACAGAAAGCCAATGATGCATTGCACTATGATAGTCTATCAGAATGAAAGGTACTGAAAGCCTCGGAAATGAAAAGAATGTCTGTAGACTTGTCAGAAGACAATGGCAGCTCAGTGAATGCTCAGAGGCATGCATACTATAGTAAATAAACAGGACCAGGTCTCAGGTTCAAGAAACAGACCATGATTATTTGTACTGCTTAATTGCTAGCATGCTCTCTAGCCTACATTTTCCCTGAGTGAACCAATGACGCCTGGAATGATGCGAAAAACAGGTCACACTGAGGACCATTCCCAGCAGGCAGACCAGTTACAGACACCCCCTTTTCGTGGGGAAGGTTGTCTGCAGAAAAAGGTTCTATTTTGTTTTACTTCATAGTTTACTATGAAGTTGATGTCATTACCCCATCAACAACCAAGAGATGGGGTAAAGATTGGGACTGTCTTGTAAACATTTTTCAGTACCACAATGCATCTATATATAGTGGGTAAAGTGTGCTTTTTGACATATTGTTTTATCTGTCTCCCATTTCATAATGAAGATGCTTTCAGGACAGTTTGAATCAGTAATTTAGATTACTTCATTCATTTGTAACAGTTAAGGATTCGTAACAAAAAAGCACTACATGAGTTCAATTCCTTTGTTATTAGATTCATCTGAGTCTAGCTCCACAGATCACAGGAAAAGACACTGTGACCCTTTCTACTAGTTCTGTCTTCATTTCACAGTTCACTAATTTTCAAAAATATCAGAAAGAACAAAAATATTAAGGAGTGCTCAATTTACGAAGTATCCATGCTGAAAATGCAAAGATGATTATTATTCCTCCTGTAGAAGTTGACACAGATAGTCTCTAAAATGTCTTGATGAAAAAAATCCTTTCAATAGAAGCCTGAAACTCATTGGTAATTATTCAGACATATTTATCAATGGAAAATGTCTGGGGTTTTTTCCAATCTGTCACCATATTGTTTTATTACCCTGCAAATATGAATATTATTAACTAAGAACATGCCTGTTCTGTAAATGAAAATAAAGTCTGTCTTACAGTGTGACTGAAAGTAAATAACATGAAAGACCAAGTACACAACAATAAGGTGTAGAGAAGATGGAGACAAACTCTTTCTCTGAGATGCTCAGGGAAAGATGAAGCAGTGGTCTCAGATTGCACCCAGAGAAATTCTGAATGGACAAGAAACAAAAAAGTCAAAATTATCATGGTAAAACATTGGAATAAATTATCCTGAGAGACTGGTTGTGGTATATCTCTCCTTGGAGATATTCAAAACTTGACCAGAGAAGGCCCAGGGAAACCTCATGTAATTTTGCAGTTGGCAGTAGTCTGCACAGGCTGTTAGATCAGATGAGCTCCTGAAATCCCTTCCAACAATTTTTTTCTATGGTTTTGGATCCAAATAACCAAAATTCATTCACGTCACGATGTGATTAGAACAAACTACACAAAAATTTAATACGGCAGTTCTCCATAAAGCACTAAATATTATAGCAGTCCAAGAGCTCTACTTATATGATGTACTAGGGACTGTCCAGATATACCAAAAGACAGTCTGTGCTCTGAACAACTCCTAAGTTTTCAGTCAGTCTGTTATGACTAATTTACAATACAACACCTAAAAAGTTACTTTTAATTGAATGTGGGGATCTATTATGTAGACATATATGTCTGAGCAAGTAACCTTAGACTTTAACTTCAGTGTAAGCCAACCTGATAGCTGGAGCTGAAAGAGTTTAATGGAGATTCATCTCTTTTTCTGATGGAAATCTTTTTTTTCCAAGTGAATCACATCCCAAACTTCACTGGCTGCAATGACTAGTGTGATGTTAACTGTACCAGGAGGTTTGATGTGGACAAAATGTTCAAAACACATAATGTTAAGATGAATCTTATCCAAAGCACTTTATAAAGGAGTTTAATGTCCTTATGACTATCTTCTATCCTACAAGTAGGGAAAATGGAGCTCAAGATGGTGATGTGGCTCCCTCAGGTCACATGCAAGCCATTTGAAAATGTAATTCAAGACTTTCAACATTCAGCCTATCATACTCTCCCATAGATTGCACAGCTGAATAGTACCAGGGCTATGACAAAAGAGACAAACCTTTATGAAGTGTCATCCATTGCTCATTGACATTAATTAAGATTTGGAAGACTGTGCAGGTCTTGGCTATGATTTAGAAGGAGACTGTGTTCATACTCGTCAATAATAATAAGTCTAATAACACAGGCAGGCAGGAGCAATAGTGAACATATTACTTCCTATAGTAACCTAAAGACACTAACATGCATTTTTAAAAAAATTAGGTATGCAAACCCACAAATTTCTATTTAGTATTAAAATTGTATTTTAGTATTAAAATTGTAGAAGGAAAACAGTAAAATTCAAAGTTAAAGGGCAAGAAAAGCCATTCCTGTGATCTTTGATACTCAACATCTCTATTCACTCTATTGAAAAGTCAATTTTTTAAACTTTTATCCTAATGAGGCTTATATTGGACATCATAACATTTGTGTGTGGTTTATATGCCAAACCACCACGGACTGGAATAGGCTGGGAATACACAGAATAGACCACTGCCACATTGCCAACTTTGACAAAAAATATCTTTCAAGTCAAAGCTTCTTATAGGTTCAACAACATTGACCCGGGTGTTACCCAAGCCCTGGCCTGTCAGACCCAGTGCAAGTCACAGTACCTGATGCTACAAGCGGGTTAGCACCCACTTTGTTCCCAAGCTCCACAGTAAATTATATTAAAAGCAGATGGCTTGTTCTGCTTTCACTTATTACTCTCTAGGCATCAAGGTCTTTAATCAACTGCACTGGCATGAGTAGGATTTACCTGTGTTATGAAAATAATGAGGTTTCATTTACACTGAAGCAACACATCAGCAGAACTAAAAATCTCACAGTTTCAACATACATTAACTCATAAGCAAGAGAAGTATGAGAGTCTGAGGGTATATCAAATCCATGCACCCGGAAGGGTATGAAGCACTGATATTGTTACAAAGAGAAATTCTTACATCCCAGGTAGCATTACGAGACTCAAAGGTGGCAGAGCTTGAATATCCAGGTGTTGAAGATGTTCACCAGAACCCAGAATATTAAGTATGTATTCATTTGATTTGTTGAATAATTTTGTAAGACAGTGATGCTGTCACTAACAATCAAGGAAATAATCTATCTAGGGATATCATCACAGAACTCTAAAACTTTCTTAGGTATATATCAGAGGTAACAGAGAGATAATTCAAAAATATTAAAAACAGACAAAAATGAGGTTTAGACCTGATTGGAGGATGTTGTCTCCTCCTCATGTCTACTAATCCCTCTCCCAAAAGTAATTAAACCTTTCACTTTTTTTTTATATTGTCAGTAAAACTTCAGGATCTGGTTGCTTGCCCAAAAGTAAATATTCTACAAAACTCAGGTGTTTTCCACATGCATTAACCATTAATATTTTCTTTATCAATTAATGTTAAAAAAAATTGATCGAAAGTATGAAATGCTCTATTTTTCTCTAAGTGCAGAGCAATACTTGGAAAAGCATAAGAAATGCAAGGATTTGAAAGATATAACTTTTCTTTGTAAGAAATCAAAGACTAGGGGTATAGTATC
Organism: Pterocles gutturalis; assembly: GCF_000699245.1. Lineage (NCBI taxonomy): Eukaryota > Metazoa > Chordata > Aves > Pterocliformes > Pteroclidae > Pterocles > Pterocles gutturalis. Next base: position 21,831 of record NW_010144877.1, read on the forward strand.
TGAATTGAAATTTCTGTTCTGCTCTTTGCTGAGATAAAACTGTACAGGGATACATTACACTATACGAACTTTCCCAAACTACCAAAACAGTGTGTAAACAGGAGTATCACCATAATGATTTTTGTCATAACCTGCAACACAGATACTAAAGTCTTTATTTGAAAAGGGAAAAAAAAAAAAAAAGTGGGAATCAAAAATGGATGGGAAAGTAAATTTAGAAGGAATTAGTAGCTCAATTTTGTGTGTGATCTTGAAGGGAATAATGAGTAACATGACTAGAAGTATGTGAAGATAGTGAAGAAAGAGGAATTATACACAGTGAGGTAAGAAAGGTGTATGCAGGATCAATAGGAATCAATTAGAAAAGTTTATACTGGTTTCAGGGGAACCCTCCAGACAGCCAGACCTATTAATCTATTACTGAGCTCTGAAACAAAGCTCTGCTTCTCAAGTCTTTCTCAACACTGATGTTCCCTGGGAATGCTCATCTCTTACATGGGAGTAAAGGACACCATAAATAATTTTTTGCCTTATTTAGTTGTTGCACACTGGTCAAAACTGTTGTGAAATTTAAGCCTGTCATGAGAGCAGCATTTTACATCCCTTTTGCCATTCTAGAAGGACTGTGTAACCAGAAAGTAATTAAACTCAAGATCTCAATCAAATTCAGCTGTGGAATAGGTGTTTTCTGTATTTAATGAGACATTTACATTTAGCCTGAGTGAATACCACACTCTTGTTGTTGGGGAACTCTGTTTTAAAGAGAATCACAATTTGAGAGAGAGAGAGAGAAATATTCTTACAGTGCTTTGATTTCAGTTGCTGTCTTACCCATGACAATAGCAACTTAAGCTGCTAAAAACCTTACAAAAATGTATTTAAATCAACTGAAAGAGCAAAGAATAATCTCACAGGCTTCAGCTTGGTCCTGCAAGAGTCTTATTGCCTCATAAGAGACCCTAGCCCACACTCAGCTTGAAGGTTGCCTTTGGTGCTCTTCCTGGCCCAAACTGTCATACACAGTTCTGTTCCTTTTGGACCAAATGCCTCACTGTACTTTCCCCATACATGAAATTAGGATAATTTACCACCATCTCACTAAGGCTTTGAAAAACTCTGTGCCCAATACTGGCTCTGACTGAAAGCTCATAAATTCATAAGATTGATTTTGGCACAATCATGTATCTTCCTTTTCAAGTTAAATAATATTTTCCCATAAATATTTTGGAAAGTGTCAAGTCTAACTAGATTTTAGAAATTAAACTAAAGGGTGAAGCATTTAGAAAATGTCTATTTTAAGAGCTTTGACTGCAATATTTTAATTCTGACATTTAAAGTTTCTGAAATTAAACTCATTAAATTTTGCTAAATACTTTTGATTTATGATCAGAAAGAAATATTGAATAGCTGCAATGAAGTATTCCATAATTACAGGAGAAAAAAAAAAAAACAACAACAAAAAAAACCAAACACAACACCAACCCAAAAAACCAACAACTGAATTTGGTTTTGATTCCACAGGAATCACTGGAGATCCCAACTCCGTTCCAGCTCTCAATTTTAAGATACGACAGTTTCACAGACAGAGAGGCTTCCTTACATAAATTCCAGGAAAGACACCTGAAAGGGGTTACGTTTGAGGCTCATCCATTCCATGTTCGTCTGCTCCAATTTACATTGTGATTGTTACTACTGGAGAATGTCACACTGATTTTCACAGATACAGCTACTTACCCATTGCTTACTAAATCTGAAAGTAGCATTGTTGCACTTCCAGCTCAGATAATGGCTTTCACCTTGGCAGAAGCAGAAGCTGGATATGAATATTCACGTATAGCTTGCCTTTCCCAACTCTAACCCACTGACACCTAACCTTGCTCACAGTGCTTGGATTTGCTTTGTCTTCTGCAACTAGAAGGTAGAAAGTAAATGACGAAGGATAGTGATGAAATCACTGGTGCACCTTGAAAAGCACAGTCCATAAGCCTGAAAAGATCTGTGAGAAATTTGGCCAAAAGTCATTCAGAAATCAGCACAAAGAGGACAAAGTTCTTCAAAGGCCGTAACTCACTCTGCTGGACCACTCAGCTCTTCCTCAATCTCATTCCCTTCCCACCATGCACCATCCTGAAATGGTTCTGAATAAAGAGTATATAAAATAAACTGGGTTCTTTTGAGGGGTACCTATGGGCACAGACGAGTTACAGTTGTCTTACTCTCTTGTGTCAACGCCACATGTTGAACACTATCAATCACAGCACAGGACTTCATAAACCCTTATACAGATTTCAGCTTTCTAGACTCCACCAGTCCTGCAATAGAGGTGACCAGAAACCACACAATCCTTGTGCACCCTTGTTTACAGGAAGAACGGAACAATCCCCAGGACGCAATAAATGTCAAATAACACCATCGGCTACACAAGCCACCGTCAGATCTCCAGCTCTTACAGAAGGCATTGCTGCAGACAGAGTGATAAATGGATCTGAAATGTGTCTGCCCCTAACATATTAGAAGACTGAGAAGATTTGGCATTGTGGTGGGTTAACCTTGGCTAGATGCCAGGTGCCCACCAGGCCCCTCTATCACTCCCCCTTCAGGTAAAAATAAAGGGGGAGAATAAGATGAAAAACTCATGAGTCAAGATAAAAGCAGTTTAATTAAAACAAAGGCCAAGGTCACACACAGAAACAAACGGTAAACAAAGATGCTATTCTTTACTTCCCCTCAGTAAGCAATGTCCAGCCACTTCCCAGGAAAGCAGAGCTTCAGTGTGTGCAGCAGCTGCTCCTGGAGACAAACACAGTAACCAATGCCCCCCTCCTCCTGCCTGCCCTTGGCAGTTATGGCTGAGCTGAGGTCACATGGTATGGAACAGCCAATCCGGGCCAGCTGTCCCGGCTCCGCCCCTCCCAAGCTGTGTGACACACCCCCTGCTGGCTGCCAGGGGGACACTCAGCACTGGGAGGGTGCTGGGGGGATGCTGACTCCAGCTCAGACACACCCAGTACAGGCAGAGATATAGGGTGCCTCTTAGAATGTGCAGTAAATCTTCTTCCTTGTCAGCAAAATCCCATCATCTTCACCCAAGAAAAGTTTCCAGTGTATTGCTTATGGAGGGACTCTATGAAAAGTCAGTTGAGAATTGCACAATTAATCCCTGAACAATGTTCTCTGCACAAAAAGAAAATGGAGGTGACTCTTTTTCCTTGGTAAACAGAGGAGAAAGACTAGCTCTTCTTAGCTCAGATGAGGGTTTTCTAGCTTTTTCTTTTAATGAAACAGTTTGAGTTAAAGATGGGGCTATTATACTGGCAATTATATTGTCCCACTTTAAATACAGAAGAGATCCGTAAATTGCTTTCAAACCAGCTGGTGGCTATGTTGGCTGACTATCTGAGTTATTAGTGAATGATTTGGCATACTGTCAATCATGGTGCACTCGCATTGCCAGCTTTGGCGAGAAATTTTGCTTCCTTAAGGAATTTCTTCCTTTTTCTGCTTCCTTAAGGAACCAAACACCATACATCAAGACTAAAGTCTGCCTTACACAGCATGAATTACATTATTACGTTCATTTCCAGTGATGAGTCTCCTGAATGTCTTGATTGTTTTTACCATTTACTCAGTTTAGGAAAGCAAAGCAATTCTTCAGAATGAGTTTTCAATTTATACGCTCAAATAGTTTAAATTCCATTCCAGCATTATATAACACATTGGTACCATGCTCTGTATCTTATTCAGGTTGCTTGGATGTTACGACAGTAACCGCTTGTGTGTTGTCATCAGTGGTTAGCAGGTTGAGGACAATGTTAGAATTAAAATAGCTCTCTTCAGGTTTTGCATTTGGTAAAGCTAAGGTTGACATCAAGACAAACCTAGGAGAAGAGGAAAATAAAATACTGTACACTTTTCCTTAATATGTTCTAGAGAAAATAAAAGCTTTTTCGGTCTTTTCAGTCTGACCCGCATTGAAGCAGAACACTGGCTATGAGAAATTAGGTGCCAACTGTAGTGCAGTTACTACCATCACCTGAGGTCACATTAGAGCCCAACTCAGGATTTGAAGGAACAGTTGAATTTATGTGCAACTCCAATATATTTTGGTGACGATAACTCCTGATACAAAATTGAATGACAGGCCTACAGCACTATAGCATGCATCTCATGATTTACAAATGGAACTGGGATGTAAAAATGCCCCAAATACAGTGGTCTCCTGCAGAGAAGGGACTGAAGAGGTCTGGAACATGCACACACTTGTGACCTGAAGTCATGGGTCTGTTGAAAGTAAAATTTTTCAGAGAATTGAAAATGAGATTGTTCGCCACTTACAGTCATTTCAAATTTGTCAACATAGAAATTATTTATCCTTGTACTGTGGAAAAATTCAATACAAGTCACTCCGCCACTTAAATTCATATTGATGTGTCAATTCTATGCACTGCCCATACTCATTTTTTGCCATAATATTCCTATGCAGCTGTTAAAATAGGAAAAGGGATGGGATAGCTCCTTTAGAGAAAGGAAATCTGGACATTCTTTCAAATGCAAAATGGTTGGTTTGAAATGGCTTTAATTTAAATTGGAATGAAAATAAAGGTGAACAAAAAAATTTTGATTTCCTGTGCAGCAAAGAAAAAAATACATGGCATACAATTTCTTCTTGAATCCAACATTCTAGTTAGCTACATGCTCAATTTCAAAATAACAATTTGAAATTTTTCACTACTTGTCAGATATCCTTCAATTTTTCTTTTCCCAAAACAAAAAAATCAAATAAACATTCCTGTATTAATGCATTGGTTATGGTCATTCCTTCTGTATGTATTTCAGAATACAGAAATGGTGAAGTCGTTCACTCTCTGGGTTGTAGAAGCTAGAAGCAGCAAGAAAGTTCTTCATTATTCCTAGAGATCATTGTTTTTGATGCTAGACCCGGTTGTGATACCAACATTTTACAGTGATAGCATGACACAGCTCTGGACCTGCCTATGACACATGCAGCTCAGACTCTTCTGTTCAAAGCCTGTTACTCACGGATTAGTGGAGATGTGTAGATGTAATGGACTAGCGGAGATACTTCCCTTTGTAGTGGAGTCCCCTAAGAGGGGAGTAGTAGTGGAGGTAGATGGTTAGTCCCCTTTTCTGGTAATTTTTGGACAATCTCTCTATGTGCAGGGATAAGGTTTATTAAAATCTGTCTTTAGAGATAAATATATGGGCTTTGGTACTCAAATCAGAATTTGAGCAGCTTTCAGGGGTGCCAGGCAAGTATTTCAGCTTTTAAATTGCGACTAAGTAATGATGTATCATGGGATACAATGAAAGAAAAGTGTTAAAGAAATAGACCTGAGTATCCAGATATTATTGGTTTGCATCAGCCACAGCCATCATATCTAACTTAACCAGGCATTATTCTTTCTGTCTCTCTGAAAATCTTCCAAAAGCCTGGGGAGAAATTTGTGTGGCTCAAAAAAAAAAAAATTAAAAAAAAAAAAAACACCAAAACCACACCTGTTCAGGAACATGCATATTGGTCTAATAAAAGTTACTCTCTCTTACTCTCTCTCCTGCTAAACTTTTCTCATTCACATTTATAAATGTTCCTAACTACAGACTCACCACTCCTGTTTCCATGCTTGTGCAGAGTGTAAACAAAATTAAATGAGAATGTATCATAATACATGGCACAGAAATCAGGTTCATGAACAGCACTTGTCATCAGCATGTTTTCTTTCAGGAAAAGTCTCCTTCCTCTTCTAAAAATTATTTCCTAATGCAAAAAAAAAAAAAATTATATAGCCTTATCAAAGAATCTTGCAAACTGACAATTTCAGCAACACAGAATTGTCATCAGGTAACTGAAAACTCAGCTCGGCAATCCACAAGAGCAGTAATATTTTATATGCACTAACTATTACTATTTGCCAGCTGAAGTTTCAAGCTGAAATGGCATTTCTTTTGTGATGTGGCCACAAACTTCATTTCCAAAAAACATCTAAGATAACCTCACAAGATCTTGCTAATTTACTACATCACAGTGCTAATTAATAGCTATTACTCAGAGATAGTTTTAGTGGAAAAGAAATTAAATCAAGTATACACCAAATTTCTTCAAAGAATATATATTCAAGTGTCTGTTTTTACCACCATTAAACCTGACTACTCTGTTTGAGCATCTTCTCTTTTAATGAAGACTATAAAACAGAGATATAATATTTGAACCAGTGACAGGAAGAAAACTGCCCTTTAGCAATTTTAATATCTTTTAAGCAAAAACACATAGTGCTAACCAGCCACCTGGACACCCCAGGGTTTAATAGATAGCTGTGGTAATGGTATTCCAATAGTAGCACATTGTATGAGACACTCCTGAATGCCGTGATAACGGCTGAGTAGGCATGAGCTTTTAAAGATCTAGCTTAGCAGAGTGTTTAAAAGCATCGTTATTCTTAAGCACTACATTTATTAAACCTGCTCAGATGCTTAAGGGAAAATTAAAGCTGAGCTTGAGCCTTATTTGTACACCACCATCAAAAAGTTTACAAAGCCTAAAAATCTTCAGTTTGAAGAGCACGTGGCCTGGACTGTAGAAACCCTGGTTTCACTTCCCACAATTCTGGAGGAAAACTCAAGTATATGAGTATGTCACCAAGCATAAACTAATTAATCATAGTGAAGGACACTCCACTGATGTAATGTAGTGTTCATGTAGCTACACAGATTTAAAGACCCAGGCCATTATGGGCCATGGGCTTTACTGGGTATACCAACAGGTTTGTGGTCTTTGTTCTCTTGTGTGAAAGCAACTATATCCTACCTCAAATGGATATTTTAAGGATTTGTCCAATGGAGTTTGGAGGGTTTTCATGTGCTACATACTAGGAGCTGTCCGCCTATTGAAGACAAATACAGCAACTCATCTCTGCTGCACTAAGATACATGCCACCTAACTTGACCTGTTTAAAATCACAGTTGTTATTATCGCCATACCTAAATTCAGCAGCATAAGCTCACGTTACAGACCTAGAATCATAGAATCATAGAAAAATAGACTGATTGGGGTTGAAAGGGTCCTTAAAGATCATAGAATCATAGAATCATAGAAGGCGTTGGCTTGGAAGGGCCCTTAAGGGATCATCTAGTTTCAACCCCCCTGCCATGGGCAGGGACACCTTCCACTAGCCCAGGTTGCTCAAAGCCTCATCCAACCTGGCCTTGAACACCTCCAGGGATGGGGCATCCACGACTTCCTTGGGAAACTTGTTCCAGTATCTCTCCACCCTCACAGTGAAAAATTTCTTCCTAATAACTAACCTAAATCTATCCTCTTTCATCTTATAAATGTTACCCCTTGTCCTTTCACTACACTCCCTGATCAAGAGTGCCTCCCCGTCTCTCCTGTAGCCCCCTTTTAGGTACTGGAAGGCTGCTATTAGGTCTCCCCGAAGCCTTCTTTTCTCCAAGCTGAACAACCCCAGCTCTCTTAGCCTGTCCTCGTAGGGGAGGTGCTCCAGCCCTCTGACCATCTTTGTGGCTCTCCTCTGGACTCGCTCCAACAGGTCCATGTCCTTTCTGTGCTGAACTAACAGTCTAGAACCCCATTGCTGTCAATGGGATCTAGCCAATACGGCTGGTGAAGCTCAGGCCACTAGTCGTGAGACTAGATCTACCCAAGGATAAACTGAATGCCAACAACTCTTTTCACCAGGTCTTCTCCATTACTAAAGAGAACACCAGGATGGCATGCTCAGATGCTGCCATCAAGCCATAAGAAGCCAGACCACCTGCAGCCCCAGAAGCTAGCCCATGGTTGCTACCAATACTCCCTCTATACTCAGTCAAGAGATATGGGCTGTTTGGTGGGACAGTTCAGCTCAGCTGCTTTAAGTGCCCATGTTACATGGGCCTGTATGTCATCCCCTCCCTCTGCTGACTACACACTTATCTTTTGGGATGTATAGTCAAAAAGGATGAATCCTGCCCAGTTTGCCAGTGTGACAAATGAGCAAAGATGGAGCTGCTTCCATGTCAGGTCTTTATCAAAGTAATTGAGGGGATTTATTTCTGGAAACACCTGCCTAGCATTAATTTTCACATAAATCTGTGCATTTTTGAGGTGCTAATAACTTGCTGGCATCGTAACTCAGCAAAGCTTGGCACACATTCTCCCTCTTCTGAAGATCCCTCACTCTGTTTACTCAGGGCTCTTTACCTGCAATATTATGTTGTGCTGCTTGTTTAAGAGGTGCTGCTTAATAAATTAGATGCACGTTTATGCTTATCAGATTGAAGAAGAATCTTTCCCTCTCCAAACATCAAGCATAATTTGCCCAATTTTACCCTCTTGATAGGGAAGCTCATCAGTTTCAGCTGGAAAAGACCTAGGAATGAAAACTTTAGCTCCTGATAGAGACAACAGCATTGCAAACAACTATAATGTTTCAAGATTCTCCATTCGTTGATGTTTCTGCACTCCTTTGCAATCCTTAATATATCTGTAAGTGTTGTTATGATTTTTTTTAATTAGGCACCAATGTCTAAGTAATTAGACATTACTTATGTTAAGTAGAGGGGAAAGCCACACAGGAACAGTTGGTCATTTCTCACTATCTGCATGAGCTATGAGAAAATACAAATAATCAGACTCCCTCACAATGTGTCAGGCACAAGGTTCTGTTTGACTGTAATTGCTCCCCCGCTTGCCATGCATACAGCCTCAGCAGCAATCTCAGGTTTGCAAAACTATCATCTTCTCCTGCAGTTCACAGATGTGAAATAAAGGTACAAAACTACGTCTGTTGCTCTGATTTCCAGACCTTTTTCTGTCCCTCTAGCCAACAATTACTCAATCTTACCTAGATCGTAGGTGAGAGATACTTTATGATTCCTAGTAAAAGCAAGACAAGTTAATTGGTTAATTTTTATTGTCTACTACACCTTGCCTTTCAGTTCTGCCACTACTTTATTCAGAAAAAAAACATAGCTTCAATATAGTTCTAAAAAGATAAAGATGGGATGTAAATTATTAAATATTGATTTGTGATGCAGTAAATATGCATATTTTAAAGATCTTATCACAAACTATGGTTCCAGTTGGTAAAAGTTTAGCTAAGCTCAATTCCACATATTTATTCTTCCTTCAAAATTAATGGAATGCATTGCTAAGCATCTATCTTGGACTACTCATCTTTTCTATCCATTAAGATGTCAACAGAAAAGTAATTGCAAACCCAAAACAGTACTTTATATCTCCCATCTCACCTTACTTTTACTCTGAGTCAGCAAAAAGAATTTCAAAATAAATCAAAGGCTTCCCACTTCCTTGTGGCAAGACACATCACATTACATTAGAGCCATCTTTCAAACTCTCCTACTAACTGGGACAAGAATGTTAAAATAAACCCAATTCCAAATTCCAGCTCTGGTAAGTTAATAAAAGGGGATATCTTGGTATTTTAAAATTATATTTTGTCATGATTTTCAAACACACTTTACTGAATGACTTAGTTGTAACAAAAGAACAGGTTTTTATGTATGGAAAAATGTTTCAATATCATATTAAAGTATCTATCTGGATAACAATTATTAGTTTGACCTTTATAAAACATAATCACTACAAAACCTAAACAATACGTCCTCAACTCCTGACATTTTTTGTTGCTTCTCTTTTTTTTTTCCCCATAATTCCTGCACTATCACAGAAGAGTGAGCATTTAACAGAGCACCAGAGAGGGAGAAAAAAGCTGTAGAACTTGTCTCCAAATTGTGCAATGAAGAGATATTCTGCTAATACACAATCTAGTGTCATACTTGCTTTTTTTTTTCCCCTCCAAGGCAGGGGCTATCAAAATCTCATTGACAGAAGTCAACGGTATGAACAGACATGGAAAAGCAATGAAAATGTCATATATTTTTGCATTGAAATGTGACCAAAAATTTTGCCCAGCTCTGATATGAAGCTAACACTTGAATGTACGCTACTTTGCATCCTTAACTATAAAAGCTGCAACCTGCACAAGTCTGATAACCGCTCACAGCTAATGCTGAAACATTTTTCCAGTTTGCAAGCAATTCCTTTAAAGAAGAAAATTGAAGAGCAGCCATTAGCACAGATAACATTGCCTTCCATCCATCCCATGGTTTGGAACACACTGGGGTTGTTGGGGAGGAATCCCATGTTTCTGGGCAGAAAATAAGACTGACTGTGTGAAATCAGCAGCATTCCACTGGGATACAAGTCAAACCCTTTACAACAGCTGTAGTCAGCCATATTGATTGTTTTCCTCTTAAACCAAAGTTCACCCTATTTTATTCATTCCCTTTGCTCTTAAAGAAAAAGGTTTTAAGCTCACAAGAGCCCAGGTCTTCTCTTCTGGAACACTGTTTCTTGTCCAAATATCAAGCTGCCAGACTGAGCCTCTATGGGCTTTACTCCCACTCCATCTCTCCAGAGGCTTGAGAAGACTTTCTTTGCAGCTGAAATTAAACTAGCTGCCCCGTAATTTTGAATATAGCTTATCACCAGCAGTCTAAGTAATGAAGACACCTGCTGGTTGCTCACCACCCAGGCATCAGAGAGATCTCTCCTGGCATCAGTTTTAATTAGCTCATTGCAATGCCATTTGCCTTCTCACACTCCTTTCATCAGGAAACCTTCAGCCATACTCCTTTCGGAATCACACTCTGTAGATCTTAAATTGTGCTGACCTGCAGCTGACTCAAAATTAGACCTCTTATGTTCAGAAACTCCACTACTGAAGGCAGAGCAATAGAGCAATTGCCCTCTCTTATGTCCTACTTATTTCCATGGAGTAAGTGGTTCTTATCCCTTGTGAATCATCTAAATTCTGTAGAATCTACATTTAAAATATCTGACCTCACTAAAGAGGAAATATTTCAGCTCTGACACTGAACAGTCAAAATGCATTACTGGATGAGCAGAAGTGCAAACTGCAGCTACCCATCATAACAATTTTCACCACGCACCATATACGTATAACAGCTGTTTTCCTAACAGCCAAGATGTGTTGCATTTGATCACACATAGGCCAGCTCTGTTCTTTCTGGACGGAAAGAACCTTAGTGGGAAAAGAAAGTTTAAGGATACACAAAAAGGCTATTATCACCATGATCTGACACATACAGTGAAAGGAAGAGGTGAACCACAGTAAGAGTACCTGCACGAGGGTAGCAGTGATGGGCACCACCAGTGTCAGCAGTTAAATGTCTGTGAAACCTTTGTGGCTTGTTAACAACAGGCATCTAAATTGTGTAGGAATGTGCTTTAGAAAGGATTGGGGACACCCATCTGCAGCTTGTTGCTTTGCTGTTCAAGGCTCATATTCTGTCGCACTAGGCAGAGCAGGAACACCTGTACTGACAATTAAAAAAGGGGACAAGGAGAGATTTCAAGCACTGAGCTCTGACTAACCACACTTAACCTAATGGTTTTTGACCATTACAGCTAGCTCTGCTATGATAATTTTTTTTTCAAAGGAGGCTGTTTCTAGCTTGCAGCAGCCTATGCTGTTTGGCAATCGCTCACTTCCAGGACTAGGCTCACACTCTCTTCAGAGACCTGTCCTGAAGGTATTCCCCAAAATGGTCTCTGGCCTTGCCTGGGACAAACAAGGAGTATGTCCTTAAAGAGCAGCTTCAGGAAGGCTCTCTGGAGGCAGGGGACCTTATTTCTTGGCTCTTATTGAACAACACAGGCTGTCAAATAAAAAATACATTATCAAGAAGAATGGGGCAGTTAAAATCCATTCCAGAGACCAAGGAATGAAAAAAACACAAACAGGGAAAACTTGAACACTTCGCTGTGTATCTGCAAGCAGCGGGTACAAGGGAAAGGAAAAGCACTTAGAAGCTGCTTTATGTAGCTGCTTTAGGCTTTTAATAGTTTTAGTTACCGCAGTTAGTGATGGAGAAATACGAACATGAATTACATTTTTGAGGAGTGCAGCACTCCCTATAAAAGTAAAATTTATGAGTACAGTGTTTTATGCAGAGTGGAAAAAAAAGAAGGGGCAGAGAAAGCTTTGTGAGTATTCTGAAGCTGAAGAGCCAGTCGCAATGTTTTTGTTAGCAGGAGAGCAGACCTTCCCTTGGTTCTGGTGAAAATATTCAGGCAACAGCTGCATGATACAGGGATCTATTGGCCCTGTTGGTAATAAGATTTATTTCCTGGCTGCAGAAGCAATTATATTGGCTCAGTGGATGGGACAAAAGCCACAATATGTTCAGCTGGAGACAGGGTGGTGAGAAGCTCTTTAACTGCCTTTGTGACTGTGGCTCCACACTGAGAAAGGGAGAGAGATGGAAAGACAGGTTGTATCAGTCCCTGAGAGACCTGATAAAAAGCATTTCAAATTTGCCACATGAAGGAACTCACTCATTCCCATCTTCCATTTCTGAAGCTGTAATAGAGATGGGAATTGGAGCCTGTTTTCCCCAAGCCTCATGCCAGTGACCTGCTTAGAAGATGAACAGATTTCTCACCAAGGGGAAGAGCAGAGAAGCCTGCTTCGACTGCAGCCGGTGAAGTAGAATAGCTATCTTCCCTAAACCTTCAGTCTTGTAGAATCTGAAAAATGTTCTTTTCCAACTATTTTTTTTCTCCCAAAGTGTCTAAAAAGCAAAAATGAGTGCTTAAAATAAAAAGGAGAAAACCAGAAAAAAGTAACAAACATAAATAACTACTATTGTCTCATAAAACTGAGACAAAACAACCCTTTTGTTTAGGAAAAAAAAACCTAGAAGAGAAAATTATATCAATCACAGATTTGTGCTATGAAGGTATTTCAGTGAAAAAAGGACTTCAGCTACTCTGTCTCAGAGAACTGGGAGGTGCCTTGAAACCTCCCAGACCAAACACAATCGACTGAATGGGTAGAAGTGCATGAAACAAAGCTATTGAGCAGAAATGCCAGACATTTGCTCATAGGAACTCAGACATGTCCAGGCACGATGGTCTGGCAGCTGTTGATTTGGAGCTGAGGTCACCTTTTTCCAGCTACTTGTCTCCACCATCCTTACGCTGGAGGTGGGTGTCCCCTCATGGGGTATGACTGTACCTGTAGCCACTCCATTGCCCATTTCTGGCAAAACCATCAGCATTAACAAAAAAAATTAAAAAAACCCCAAAAAATCAAGCCAAAAAAGAGACACTATTTTTAGATACATTTGTTAAACCACTTCCTTTTCGCAAGACTAGCTGAGGAGAGGTGAGGAGTTCATTCACACCTGTGAGGAGATTGCAACCTCTCTGGTGGGACAAGAGTAGAAGGTGGTAATATTTAACCTCAACCAACCTCCACTAGCAAGTGGTCCTTCCTCAAGGGGGTGATGACCCTAAGGGGAGGTTCCCTTTTTTTTTGACACAGATATTAATATACCATGTAACAGACAGCTTGCTTCTTCCCTTGGTCAGTGCTAGAAAAAATTCATTTCACTAGGTTCAGTCTGATCCCTTCAGCAGCATTTACCCACCTCCCTCTCCCAAGGACAGTTTATCCTTATAAAGAATCATGATAAATCACCACAATAATAACTCCATCCTTCTTGCCACCTTTGAGCAATAAGACTTTTCTCTGAGCCTTCCCTTACCACCCAGTTATCCCCAACTGTTCTAAGGCCTTTTAATTTGTGACAAGAACTTCTAGGAAATCAGTAACACTTTCACTCTTATCCTAGGCCATTAAACTCTCTCAATTGCTATGCTGCTTTTTGAGGACTGTCTCATCATCTACCTTGATCACGTGCCTAGAAGGCCAAGCCATGCATTTGGCATTGTACAGATACAGAAGCAAATTCCATGTCCTGCATCAGCTAACCCAGTGCAAAACAAAAGATGCCGGATGGACACAGACAGATGACAGGGAATGCAGAAATAACAAGATGTTATTGGTCAGCACAGCAATGAGTAGCAGACCTCTAGTAATCAAAGTACCAAATTCGTTGGCAGAAGGGAGTATATTCCTGTTCCTCAATGTGCCAGCCACACAAGTCACTCATCATACTCCAGACCCTGGTCTTAACTTATGAGACGTATTAATTCCAAGCTGCAATTAGTCACTGCACCCAGAATTTCTTATCATACTAATTAAGCCCTGAGACTCTTAAATTCTGTAAGCCATGTGCTGTGTTTATATTACAGGACATAGGATTTTAATTGAGCAGCCAGCTCATTATTGCTCATTCTCAGACTATGGGATAATGAGTTATTACTGCTCGCCTCAGGTGATTTCTGATCTAGGAGGCTGGGAGGTTGTCATCAGGAGAAGCCCAAGCCTCTAGGACAGAAAGCAAAAGGAAAATTCAAGGAGAGAGTACCAGGGGCCTGCAGTTCTTATTTTCTCTTAGTAGTAGAAATAATTAAGCTCACACTTTTGTTGTCAGAGCACTAGACAGTGGATCAGTCAGCATTTCTCCCAAGCAATGGTATTTGATTGATGAAGCAGAAGAAACATCATCATCTCATGGACAAAAATCAGACGTATATATCTTTTCAGTCTTGGATGTACTTGGTGAGCTGTTACATGCTCCTGTCTTCCTCTGCAGCCAAGAAATAAGCATCTGCCAACAACTGATTCTACTCTTTCTGTGTTTTTTTCATGTTTCAAAAACTCAGTCCGAGATCATAACGAAGATGCCCTAAAACATGTCTTGCTCTTAAGGATGTTTGCAATTCAGTTATTTTCTATAGTAATTGCTAGGAAATGCTCCTTCCAATCCCCCATGAACTGTTTTATGACTTATGTGAATGAGTCACCAGAAAAAAACATATCTATGTATTTACCATTACAGTGTCAGAACTCCTTGTGGCTACTGCTCACACTTTATCCTCTTTCTAAGGTTTTGAAGTGTTATACCTTACTTTAAAGGGGGGGGGGAGGCTAGGGGTTGGGATAGGACACTGGGTTTTAGGATTTAGATACAAAATAAGCTATGTTGGGAAATGAACTCTTCCTTCCTTGTCTCCTGGAGCAGGGCCTTACTCTCTAAAGCATTATTTTCTCAACCTCAAACTCTTTATTCAGACTTAAAAAGACAACCATCTACAGCTCTCCTCACATCCCATTACATATCTTTTAATAACAATGTTATATATTGATGGTAACAGAGATAAGGATGTGCTATTTGTGTGTGTTTTCTGTGCTTGAAAGAGGGCTGGAAGAGTGGGAGAACAGCATTTGCTTTGCCCTATACTACAGCGGGATTTTCCTTGCCCTGCTGCCAGTCCCTTCACACTGTCTTTCACAGTACCCACAGGGAGACACAGTGCAACATCATCCGTGAACCCACACAAGGGAGCATCCCTGCCTGCCTTGAAATGCTGATACTTTCAGCATGTCCTTCCCTGAAGTCAATCATGCCTAGGCTAGTCCCTTTACCAGTCGTACTCTATATCCTCACTGTTGGTGTTTAATTTTGGCCAGCGTTCACTGAGCCTCGTGCAGAGGTATTAGGCTGTAGGAGTGTTCTGTGGCTTTTCAGATCAAAGGGCCCAAAGTAATGTGAGAGTCATGAGACTGTGAGGGTCAAGAGTGCTGTATTGTCCTACTGCAAGGCTGAGAGGGTGTGGGAGGTCTCAGGGTTTGATAAAACACAAGTGCAGAGAGAGGAAAACCTTGTGTGGTCTCATCCACACTTTTCAAGAGTCTTTGGAGTGAGCTATCCTGTATCTAGCTTTCCCCTCAAGCAAAGCTAGTTGGTTCTCTGCAGAGGAAGGTCTACAAGCCAGCTAAGTCTATAAACCACCTAACATACTGACCGAGGCTTGTGAAAAAACATACAGCTAACACTTTTTGGCACTACTGATGCCTCTAGATGCCCTTAGATTCTTAGATGCTTTACTCCAGTAGAGAAATGCAAAAAATAAATTTCCAGCATAGAGTTGAGACATTGTACCCTGAAGGGTTAACGCAGAATAAAGCCATGGTTTTACTCATGCCTGATACTGATTTAATAAGCTTCAACCATGCTCTATAATCCTGGCTTCTAAACTGGTTCCCACTTTAAAAATCACGGTAAAATATATTCATTTTTATACAACATTTTCACCTCTGTTGTCAAGGAGAACATTGCTTTTCAGATAGTAAGCAAAAGCATTAAATACACTTACTTACAAAACCTCTAAAAGAAAAGCCTATGAGGAGGTTCTTTATTTATCTGGAAACAATTTGTGTAAAAATGACAGCCCTGCCTGACCTATCTTCTGTCTGATTAAATAGGACAGCACCTTTCATTAAAAGTAACAGAACACATCTAGCCCTCCTTTTATCTAAATCATAATCTGTTGTGAGGTGTGAAGCCGTCCAAGATTGCCATCAGACAGAATGACATCTTGGGAATAAAGACATAAGAGTTCAACAACTCCACTGCTCGTTTAGTTGAGAGACACTTCTCAGACCCAGAAGTAGCATCACTAAGAGAGTCTTAACTTCTCTTGGATCCTGGAACAACAAAAGGTGTCCAGTGTGCACGAGGTAAAACTGACCCGAAAAAATTAGTATAAGATTTAAATTATTTATCACTTTTAGTACAATTAGACCTACTATTCCCAATCAAACCAAGGCTGTATTTTATAGTCTAAAATAAATAGCTAATTGTATAAAATAACACAGGCTGTAAACAGAGGGTAAAGTAGGTGGACAACGGAAATTAAGACAGCAAGTAAGCAAATGGGCATAAAAAAAGGGATATCCCAGGTGTAAACACCACTCAAAGCCAATCAGCAGCAGTAATCACAGCTCGTAGAAATGAAATTACTCTGGAATCACTGAAATAGAGAAGGATGAATGAGTGGTGTAATGTGCTTTGTCTCTGATTGCTCTGCTTACTACTAGCAAGGAAATAATTATTAAAAATTAACCATTTATACAAGTGATAGACCATAAGCAACCCTAAAACCCCTCACCAAGTTCCCATATCCTCAGTCCTCTCAAAATGCAGTGAAAACAGATGTTATCTACACTATTGCCTAAAAGGACAGCAATTTCTGCCTATTTCAAGCAAATCCGTTTTGTCTCATTTACTGAAATCAATCTGCATGTGCAGATTAATTTGGGGCTGTAGATCTGTGAGTGTGTCTCAATTTCTTCAGTAAGAAAAGCAAATTAAATCATGTCACCAAAATAGACCAGGTGTAAGAAAAGAAGAGCTAGCTGATAGCTGTATGAAGGGCTCTTCAGGGCTATCACATTTACCAAATTTAAAAGGTTGGCACTCACAAAATTGTGAGAAGAAATCTCCCTTTATGAAAGCACAATCCAGAAATGCCTATGGATTGTGCATTTGTCAAACCTGATTTCTTACTTCTTCCAAAAAACATTCTGAGGCTTTCTAGGCTGGAGCTTGATGTTTGAAATGGCAACTTTCAAAATACATGTTCATAAATTAGCAACAAATGAGGAATTTGGCATCAACTAACCACTGAGTTTAACACAGCTCCCTGACTTTCAGTCTGCCATTTGATTCACTTTTTATAAAATCAACACAGTAAACAGTTTTCCTGCTTTTCTAGAGTAAGTTTATTTCACCTACCAAAGGCTCCTTGTTCTCAGCTACCACACACAAAGACATACAAACCGATGACTCTCCTTGCTCCCCTGTTTCGGGAATACCTTCGCTTGCCTCTCTCCCCTGCCTGCCAGCAGTGCTGTGTGTTTCTTTCATTCTTTCCATACCGGAGGCTCTGTGGCGAATGATCTATCCCCTTACAGTGTCTTTAAGCAGGCTGAATGTAATTACCTGAACTGGAATATATCCAGGACTCTGGATTTAACAGCCATTAAAAATCTTGTTAAACATTTGTCATACCTTCTTAAATAGCCACACACAGTGACAGCTTGGCATCTGAAAGATGGTAGTTCAGAACAGCATGACTCTTAAACTGGTGTATTTGCTCCTCAAACAGTGAAGCAGTAAATGCCCCTGTCATTTATCATACTTTTTTTTTTACATACACTTGTCATCATACTGCCGGAGGCTGTCCTGAGAAGCCC
>NW_010144878.1:0-5908 GCF_000699245.1 Pterocles gutturalis
ATTACCCAGCGCTCCGTTAACCAGCCGGTCCCCAGGGCATTTTACAAGTGCCTAAATGGAGTAGTAAACAGAAAAAGCTGCACATTTTTGTGTTTTATTCCCATATTCTCCCACGCGGAGGCTGGTGGTTATCTCATCTGCTTCTCTCACTTTCACAGCCTTTGGTCCCACTTACTCTGGATAGCAGGGACCTTGCTGCGAAAAAAATGGCCGGGGGGTCCCTGCTCTCGGTGTATTTTAATGTTGGGTATTTTCGCACGAGGAGTCAGTCTGGGCTTTGGAGGCTGTGGAGTGCGCAGTGAGCAAACGGTTACAGCTGTGCTCGGGGTTTTGTTTCTGTGAGTACGGTGTTCATGTCACTTCTGTACGTCTTTTGCCAAATCACCTCCGTTTCCCCCAAAATCAATGGATGGGACAGTGCTGCAGTGTCACGGAGAACACGAAGGGTCGGGCTGTGGGTTTGGATTTGCTCCTGGAGCCTGTACTGAAGGGGAATACCAGATTAAAATAAATATGGGGCCAAAAGGGACCTGTTGATAATCCCCTTGTGCAGGAATTCTTTTTTTAGCACCTGAGAATTGCTTTGCTATTTATCACTTGTCCCCAACGCGTATTGAGTGCTGGTTGTGGCAGAGTGGCTGATTAAGGAGATGCTAATAACAATGGGGAAATGTCAAGTGCTCCTGCATCCTAGTGATGCTCCTGGATCTCTTCCCAGAAGGGATGGGATGGCTATTTTTCTTGGGATTTTTCAAGTTGGAAGAATGACAAGGTGGGAAGTGGTAGCGGTGAGGAAAAGGAACTAACTAGGTGACAACCTCAAGTACAAAACCACCCAATAAAATAAATCCTCACGGGAATGGAAAAAACATGAGACTGGCAGCAAGAGACCTAAATGGGATCATCATCACCAGTGTGTGCATAGAAAGTACCCACGAACCCTGGCTGCAGAGTGCCCCGTGGCTCTAATTACACAGGAGGAAAACATATCAGCCAGGCGATTACATCCCTTTCCTTACCTCATCTCATTTCTTCCCAGCCAGTGGTTTTTATGGGAGCATGGAGCCCTGCAGCGCTAAACAAGATCGATTGTGCCAGGCTCTGTACAAAGCCAAGCTGAGATCCAGTGTTTGGCCCTTTTACTCCTCTCTTGGTGTGGACCCTGATTTTTGTCTGGCAGATAAATTGAGGGGAGAACATCCAGCGTGAATTTTTGGGTAGAAATGAGCTGGATCAGATCCACCAGAGCTGGTTGATCAGAGGGGAGGGTTAACGGGCATTTCTCACTCCTCTGACACTTGTAATCTGCTTTTAAGACAGCCTGGGGGGGATGATGGCTCATGCCTGCTGCCCTTCTGGTGTGGAGAGAAATCAAAGTTTAGTGACTCTGCCTGGGCATCATCCGGCCAAAGCAAAGGCTTTGGATCCACCATGGATCTAACTTTGACCTTGGGTCTTTTTTTTCTTTTCTTTTTTTTTTTGGCTTAAGATGAATCACAAAACCAATCAACCGTATTTTTCCACTTTGGAAATGCTATGAGCGTTTTCATTCGGGGCTGTGCTGGGGACTGTGTGCATCCGCCTGTGAAGATGCAGGTCCCCGCTCTCAGCGATGTACCGCCGAGAAGACAAAGACAAGGAGGCTCAGCGGCGGGGAGAAGGGGAACCACAGCACAGGGGCACTGGGGAGGCTGCTGAGGGTTTCACAGCCGTGTTTTCTGACGGACAGAATTTGGACACCGTGCTCCTGAGCCCAGTCCCTTCATTAGACCGTGTTTATTTCTCCCTTGGCTTCTTGGCAGAACCTCTTTCCCCCATCTCTTTTGGCAATTTACTCTGCTTTTCACTGGTTTTCATGCCTCGGTTTTCGCAGTAGTGGTGTACAAGCGACTGTGACAGGAGTGACTGTGGCTTTATAGGAAAAATTTGCTCTGCTGGAGGTCACTTGTTGGCCAACAGAAGAGAGAAAGAACTGTTGAAAAAAAAAATCGCCTCATCTCCCATACATGATAGGGCTTCTGCATGGAGAATGGGGCACAGCCTTGAGTTTTTTGCACTTCTCCTGCCTACAGAAATATCATAGATGTCAGCTGATGTAGTGTTGGCAGGATGGCTGCGAGCACAACGCCGGGAGCTGCGGCGCGGGCTGGCCGAGAGGTCCATCACCCCGGCAGCGGTGTTTAACTGCCTGTGGGGATAGGTAATAAGCTGTGTGGAGTCTCTCAGAAATAGGCTGTCAGCTCAAATCCTGCCCAGGAAGACAGTGATTTAATGAAAGTCATTGCAATCTGCAGGGATCGCTTGACCCCGGCGGTCTCCATCCATTCCGTGCCCCGGATGGGATTTCCTCATCACGAAAATACCCCATCGGAGGGGTTGCAGAGCTCTGGGAAGGGAGCATCGCCTTTGCATCTTTTGCACCCAGATTGCTAATTTTTCAGATTTGTTTTGGGTTTGCAGGAGCAGCCTGACGTCAGCCCGGAGGTACAGAGGCATCACCTTCCCCTAAGCAGCACTTAGCAAGTCGTCATCTGCATAGCAGAGCTGAAAGGGGGGAGAAATCCGAGAGGAAATGGAAATAGTGTTTTATGAACTCAAAGGTGTGCTTAGACAATGCGGGTGCATAAAAGCAGACGGAAAGAAAAGGTGCATTTATTCTATATGACATGTTCCACCCTCCACACCGTATAGGAAGGAATAAACAATTTAATTCCTGCCAGACAGCCCCGTGCAGGATGCTATCGCAGGGATACAGCAGCCTGTGATAGATTGTCATTATTGTCAATCATTTCTGACAGTCCTATTATGCTGGGAAAGGATGTTTGCTCTGTGCACGTTGTTTTATAATCCTCAGAGGTGGGATTTTATAGCCCAGCAGTGGTTTTGCCTCCGACGTTTCCCTAAGCAGGGTTTATTGCTTCTGAGACATACGTGACGTGGATCCATTACACCTTCAAACTTTACATCTCCCCCCAGCTTTGCCTAAATGACTTTTTGTATTGTTTCGGTTTTGTTCTCCTTGACTTTCTGTTTCTAATTGCTGTTGTGAGAGACGTAACGAGCGCGGAGCAGAAGGTCCATCACATCTGAGGGCTGAGTCAGGCGCGTCAGCTCTAACCCAGCGCTTTGCAGGGACAATTTGTCCGATGAAGTGGAAAGGTGCATCCAGGCACCAGCACCAGCCTTAGACCGAGGGTAATATTCTCTCCTATATGCAAGAGCACATGTCATTTTGCTGGATGCCTGACCTGAAAAGCCAAGCTTTCAGGAAGTTCAGTGCATTTAGTTACTTCCATCAAGTGTTTCATTGACTTCAAGTGGGTTTTAAGGTCTTTGGTCTTTTTGTTTGCTTCCTTTCCCAATGGTGGTGTGGTTATTGTCGGGGCTCTTGTTATAGGAGGAATGAATAGACACACAGACAGTCTTTTGGTTCGGACTGGACTTTTCAAACACAATCATGCCACAAATGATGACCTGAGAAGAAGATTAGCTTAGTAACCTTGTGGGGCACCTGGATTCAATTTAATGGGATTTAATTTGTTGACTAGGCACGAGAGCGTGAGGATGTCAAGATATTCCATTGCTTCTCTGCTCAGGGGTTCATTTCTTTCTTAGGTAAAGATGGAAAATAAACCTGGTGGCACTTGTAGCTTGACATTAACAAAATAATATGGTTGTTGCCCAAAACTCGTAGGGGAAAGAACCCTTTCACTTCCATTTAGAAGGTTTTTTTCTTTAAAATCTGGTGTTCTAGCATTTTACCCTGAATAAAATGGCTCCAGCTCTCATTAACTAGTGGAATGAACCTTCATCTGTAGATATGCTGGAAGTTGATACCAGTTTGGGCAGAGGATTTTGCCCTGGTTTCCTTTGGAAAATATTTGAGGGTTTGAGCTGTCACCACCACGAGCCCTTTAAGTTTGACATTGGGATCCTGTAAATAATTCCTGTAAAGTGAGAGTCCTTCAGTTTTTGAAAAAAAGGGAAAAACCTACTTGGCACGACTTTTAGCCACCCAACATCCCACCATCTGTTTGGTTTTGTTTTTTTATATTAGCCTCCATTCCTTTTATCACCCATTAAAAAAAAAAAAAAAAGGATTCTTGATCTCTTTTCCATTATAATCTTTTCTTCAGCAGTCTCTGTTTTTCCGAGGCAGGTTGTTACTGAGACAGCTGCAGAGCTAGCAGCAGAGCAGTGCCATTTCATCAACTGACCTTTAAAAAGAATTTTTATTTTCTACCGAGTTCTGCTGTACAGAACCAACCGTGTTGTCGCAATATTTCGCTTGTTAGTTAAACATTTACCACCATCTGCTCTTCAGACTTTCAGCAGACTGAGCTTCACGAGCAAAACCCCGGGACCTTTATTTTCACACGAGTGGGTCATATTGGTATCAATGGGAAGGAAAGGGAAGGGAGGATTTGCTCAATAAACTGACATTATTTGAGTTCTGAAAGCATCCTCGCCACACCGATGTGTTTTGGCGGATGCAGAAATAGATATGATGCTAATTCTCTGTTATGGAATAGTATCTAAACACTGTTGTAAACTGGTGCTCATGTGTGTCAGCGTTCACGTTTCATAAGCTGGTTTGGCTTGGGAAAAAAGCTTCAAAAGCTTTTGAAAAGAAAAAGGTAAAATCAAGATGAATTTAAGGGAAAGCCTGAAAAACAAACTTGCTGCTCCTCGCGTTGATATTATTTTTCTACATTAATCTCATCATCTCATTTCCATAAGAAAAAATCATCTTAGCCACTTCCAAGCCAGGAGCACATCTTCTAAGGATCCCTCTAGGTCTAGGCTGAAAGGGAGCACAAAAGGCTGTTGGAGGAGGAGATAAAAGGCAGAACCCAGCAAGCCTGGTCAAGGACCGTCTAATAGCATCATTAGCATGTGTCACACGAGCCCTCGTTGCGGCGCCGGTCCCTAAACGTGCACCTGACAACCCACCGCCTCTCTTCGTGGTCGGGGAGAGAGAAGATTGATTAGTGGTTTGCCTCTATTATTTATTTATTTGGAGACTGATGTGCTCTATAACGAGGGGAGATCAAAGATACCCTTAAAATAGTCTGTCCTACCAGCACAGCTCTGTGCATCGTTAGTCGCCCACAAACGGTGCGGCTCGGAGGATCTGTGGTCCTCTTGAGGGTTATACTTTGGGCTCGGGGGTTATTCATCACCTGGCTTAAGCCTCCTGTCATTTATTGATTCATCCCGGGGATTTTTTTTTTAGGCTGATGTTCTGTCCTTCATTTTTTAGCAGAAGAGGACAGACTTTCCGAAAAGTGTGATGCCGTTGAGTTAAACGACAGAGAAAATTTCCTCGCTGTGTATAAGAGGAGGAAAAGGTGGGGTTTGTGCAACTCCTGATGCAGGACTGGAGAGGCCAAAAAGCTTCTGAAAAAATCCCATTTGCCACCACCCACGCCCAGAGGTGATGGTGATGCATCGGGTACACGATGGTTCAGCACAGTGACGTCGAGTTGGGTCTGATTTCATCCTCCCTCTTCTTTTGCCCTCCTTCAGTGCTGGAAAACGCTCGTTAGTTAGGTTGGAAATTGCTGGGTTGAAAGCTCAGAAATGCTTTCAAGTATTTGCAACCCTGCAAGAGTAGAAGCCTCAAAAAAAAAATAAAATAAAATCACTTGTACAAACAGGAGAGTGCAACCTCGTGTGTAAAGGGTGCAGGAGAAAGATTCTTAACCGGTCTGTTGTTCAGTTAATTGCTTATAAATGAGTATTGACTTCTGTGTTTTCATTATGGTGTGGAGGTCAGCGAGAGGGAATGGTCGTGCTGGTGGAGAGGTCGAAGTTGGATGTTGTATAGCAGCAGGTCAGCACTGAGAAATATATATGTGTGTGTATTTATATATGCACACTCTTTTTATATATATATATATATATA
>NW_010144879.1:0-257 GCF_000699245.1 Pterocles gutturalis
GAGCCTGGTGTTGCCCTGGGCGAGGGCGGTGTAGCTGACCCAGCTGAGGTAGAGCACCACGGGCACCCACACCACCACCACCACGTACCTGCGGGGCACAGCCAGGGGTCAGGGGGACCATCCCGTGGGGCGCCCGGCCAGCCCCCCTCCCCGCCAGGACCCCCCAGGGCTCACCACGCCGTCTTGGAGAGGGACTCGAGGAAATCCGAGTGGAAGAGGCGGATGGGCCGGTCCACGGGCTGGGGCACCCACTCCTC
>NW_010144879.1:722-938 GCF_000699245.1 Pterocles gutturalis
GGACATGTACCCCGTCCCCGTGGCATTGCCCTGGACAAGGGCATTTCTCCTCGCCGAGAGCACACATGCGGGGGTTGCAACTGTTCATGCACTCCAGCAGCCAGGAGCGAGGCGGAGAGGGATGGGAGCAGGGATACAGGATGGGACCCGAATGCCAGCCACTGCTCCAGCGCTCAGGTGGCTGCCAGAGGAAGATGGGACCCCTGCAGGCACAAC
>NW_010144879.1:1015-1836 GCF_000699245.1 Pterocles gutturalis
CTGCCAGCCTGGCCGGACGAGGTGGTTTTTGGTCCCCCCCCTGCCCCAGGACAGAAACCACGCTGGCCTTGCCAAGCCCAGGGGCTGGCCGCTGTCCCTCGGCCATCCTGCACCGCGGCGCCAGCGCGGCCACCCAGGGCCTGGGGCTGTGCTGGCTGTCACTCAGCAGCGGTGCCGGGGGGGTGGCTCTGTTCCAGGGTTGAGGTGGCCGTGGGCATTGCCAGGGCTCTGCTGCAGGCAGGGATGGATGCCATCGCCCAGGAGGGGACACAACCCCAGCCCGCATCAGTGGACGGGGACACTGTCCCTTGGGGAGGCAGGGGAAAGTGAGAAGAAAAAAGGTCACATCAGGATGGCAGATTCGCTTTGAAAGGCGGTTGGCAGGAAAATATTAAGAGGGGTGAGGGAAAGGTGTTCTCCTGCTCAAAAAAGAAAAAAAAAAATGTTGCAAGATAAAAGCACCCTCACTGACCAGCCGGGGCCAGCTGGTGCTGTGGAAGCAGGGACAGCCAAAGGCACCTTGGGGACGAGTCCCCGCTCCCGCAGTACGCTGGGAGAGGAGCCAGCAGGGCAGGGAGCACCCTGCACAGGTGGGATTGCCCTGCCCAGGCCGGGGGATCCCGTAGTGGTCAGTCAAGAGAAAAAAAAAGAACAAAAGAAAGGACAAAAGCAAGAAAAAAAAAAAATAAACAAGTAAGGTGCGGCTTGGCATTGTGCCTGCTTGAAGGGCACAGCCGCTGTTAGAGAAAGCCATCTCCACCCACGCCACTGACGCTGGAGCCTCCCGGCACGGCCGCACCTGGGCAATAAAGTGTGAGCGA
>NW_010144879.1:2009-2236 GCF_000699245.1 Pterocles gutturalis
AGCGGGGATCCATCCGTGGTGGCGTCTGGGCTGCAGCCTTCACCTCCTTCCCGTTCACTGCCTTCTCGTCCATCGGCTCGGGGCAGTTCTGAAAAGAGAAGGCAAACCCCGCGGTGAAGCATGGTTGGGGACAGTGGTGGCCATGCCACCCAGGGGCACAGGCAGAGCTCGCTCGCTCCAGCCTGCTAAATAAATATGGGAAAAAATCTGGTGAACTGAAGGCAGTC
>NW_010144880.1:0-260 GCF_000699245.1 Pterocles gutturalis
CCTAATTTTGCCTTTCCAGAGGTTTTCTGGTACCTGGAGCTTCTCCAGACACCACCAAGGTTGACGATGACGATGATACGGGAGGGATTAAGAGGTGAGTCCTTAGCTAGCGTTGCTAATTAGTCCTATCATGGGCACGGCTTTTAAATCATGCTAATTACACCTCCAGGGAATTCTTCAAAAACAAACTCAATGTATAGAGAGAGCAAGGTGGTAGCGGCAAGTGACGGATGGTGACACCAGCGGTGACACCAGCAGGA
>NW_010144881.1:0-765 GCF_000699245.1 Pterocles gutturalis
TGAATCCATCCCGGGCTTGCAGCCACTGCTCTGCCCAGAAATCCGGGCTGGGTTTGCTCACGGAGGTGAAGAAAGCGTGCATGCCGCAGAACTGGGCTGCCGGGGATGGCATGGAGCTGGCAGCGTGGCCACCAGTGTCACCAGCCTCCCGCTGACCCACGGAGGCAGTTCCGTTACCAGTGCAGCGGCACTTTGCACAAGGGTCGGGATCACCTCCTGGATTTTCAGGAGAGATGCAGGGAGGAGCAGCAGCCCCGTGCCCACCCCCAGGGCCGCCGCCATCCCTCCATCCCGCATCTTCCTCCCGGGGCTGGCGGGACCCCAACGTGGCCGATCCCAACACTCTGCCCCCCAAATCTCTGCCCAAAAAAAGCCCTGGGATTGCACCAGGGAGGGAAACATCTGCAGCCCCCAGAGCCCCCCCAGGCTTGGAGCATCTCCTCCCCACCCGGCTCCTGCAAAAAATGCTCCCAAGGGAGCCCTGCAGCAGCAGCACCTCCAGGGACCACATCCTGCACCCTGCAGCGGGCGCCAGCACCCCAGCCACCAAATCCTGAGCTCTCCCAGCATTACCAGTGACCCCAGCCATTAATCCTGAGCTCTCCCAGCATCACCAGTAACCCCAGCCACCAAATCCTGAGCACTCCCAGCATCATCAGTAACCCCAGGCACCAAATCCTGACCTCTCCCAGCATGACCAGTGACCCCAGCCACCAAATCCTGACCTCTCCCAGCATGACCAGTAACCCCAGGCACCAAATCCTG
>NW_010144881.1:1098-1847 GCF_000699245.1 Pterocles gutturalis
TGAGCCCGATTTTGGGGTGTCTGCATGGCCCCTGCGGCCCCGTTACAGCCTCACCAGGGGGCTGGGGACAGTGTCCCACTTCCTGCATCCCAGCGTGTCCCCCGGGAGGGAGCTGGGTTCTCGGCTGCAGGGTGCTGTGGGATGGGATGTGGTGGAATGCTGTGGGATGCACTGGGATGTGATGGGATGCACTGGGATGTGATGGGATGGGATGCTGTGGGACGTGATGGGATGCGGGGGGATGCTGTGGGATGCACTGGGATGTGACGGGACGTGATGGGATGCGGTGGGATGCTGTGGAATGCTGAGGAATGCTGTGGAATGCTGTGGGATGCCCTGGGATATTGTGGGATGCTGTGGGATGCCGTGGGTTTCCCAAAGATCAAAGACCTGAAGGCTCTAGCAGCCGGGCGGGGGGCTGCTGGATGGCACAGACCCCGCTCTGTTCCACCTACACCCTCCCCAGACCGCTGGTAGCCGGGAGTGCGGGGGTGCCCCACGCCGTGCGTCGGAGGCTCGCACACCGCAGAGATGCTCTGGCGCTCGCTCTCGGCACTCGTTCGGCTCAGCGATGGGGTCAAGGCGAGCAGCGACCCAGCAAATCCACATCAGCTTTCCTCCCGCACGCAGGGACGCGGCTCGGGAGCTCATCTGAAAGCGATTTGCAGCTGGAGACGCTACGAGCAGGCGGCAGCGCCCGGCGAGATGCTCCTGTGGTGGGAAATCCTGCCCCTGTGCCAAATCCTGTC
>NW_010144882.1:0-6577 GCF_000699245.1 Pterocles gutturalis
CTATCCCAGCTGGACCCAGGACACAAACATACCAGGAAAAATAATTGTATACCTGAAAATACCTTTTTTGGAAAGTTTTTCCACTAATGCAAGCACCCAAGGTAAAATAAATGAACTTCTGTCTAAATGTAAAACAAAATTATGAGTGTAACACATCTGTGTTGTTATGGCTTAGAATAATTCTGTGAACTACTGCTGCTAACAAAACATACATTGAGATCACACAATATAATGGATTACATAGCAAATACCACTGAGTTATAGAGTTGATGCTACAGAAGTATTTTATGAATGCAGAATCCACACAGGCATTTTCCATTAATACGTGTGACTTACCAGTGTCATTCTTTATTTGTTTTCCTGAATGGAATGAGAGTCTCTGCTAAGAAGAGTAGATTCCTCACCTCAAAATAAGCAATGAAAACCTAAGCACAAGAGTCATACACTGCATGTAATTATGTGTTGCTTGATGGATGTTAATAGAATTGCACTGGCTGCTGGGTTGGTCCCTTATAGGCATAGGACTGCATGATTTCAAGATTCATATCTTATACATAGGTGGATAGTTGTATGTATACAGCTAGCCTACCCATACTTTATCACACTACTACTACTATGATTTTCTCTTAGAGACATAGCTCTTTAGTTATCACATGGTCTTTACAGAGACTAAGGCAGGTTTTATTTCTTTGCACCCTTTCCACTTAATCTTAAAGAAGCTCTTGCCTTCTGCAGACATGCAGGAAAAAACAACTTCTATGAAATTTGCATTTCCACAGCCACCAGAGCTCTTTGGCCGAGAAAGCCCTATTGAAGTCAATGGCAGTTTTCCACCTGCCAGTCCTGCGGAGGGGGCAGGGCTGCAATTCTGTTTGCTTCTGTATCTGAGGCCTTCAGAGAGGAGCTTCATGTACCTATGGAGAGTGTTTCAGTCTCTCAGGAGTCTAAATGCAATCTTCTTTTAAAATCCTTTCTATTCTTTTTGCTTTAGCATCTCTACTTGAGCAGAAATGTCGGAGCGCTCTCACCTGCCCAGTTGCCGCACTTCCAGAGCCTTCTGCTTTCCTTGATTAAGTGCTCTACCCCACCTGCCTGACAACTATTTGCTGATACCCACAGACCTTCCCACCACATCTTCCAGCCCATTAGAAGGCATACCACAGACTGGCAGCTAGTTCATTAAAGTTCTCCCTGTTTTCATTAAGAATTTTTTTAAGAAAAAAGTCTACACCCCACGCTGAACTTCAGGAGCCTACCACAGTCTTGATATTGTTTTGCACCTCTTTTAAAAATCTGACAAATTCACCTGTGGTGATGTCTTTCTATCATTTATTTGATTCCTACATGCTCATTACTTTACCCTCAGCTCCTCACTCAGCCCACAGCTTTTGTTACAAATTTCCCAGCTGCTGCAGGGGCCACACAGCTGCCTTTGTTCTCAGGACACGCTGCTCTGCTCTGTCCTTGTTACTGGATTCTCCTCCATCTCCTGCATCTTCTCCATGTGGCTGCTTGTCCTGGGCTCATCAGCTTTTTCTGCTCAGCCTCTCTATGGCTTTAAATCCATGAGCCTTAATGACTTCTCCTCAGCTCTCTGTTCTCTCCCACTTTGTCAGCCCTTTACTTTGCTAATGTGGTAGTTGGTCTTCTCTGTGTTTATGTCTCCTCCACCTTTGGTCATCACTATGGAAACCACTTCCATCCCGCCTGTCAGTCAAGCCCATAGCACAGCCAGCACCTTTGGCAAGAACTCTGAAACACCAACAGCCTCTCTAAATTATGAACTTTTTTACTATCCTGCAGATAAATATTTGGCCAGATTCCTACAATCTCAATATTTGATTGTTGTGATGTATTTTTTGCTGATTTTGACATGTATCTTCTTGCCCAATTGTGCCTATTAAAATTCTTATGCAAAGAGCACCTTCCTGGCTTGTGGCTACAGCAGCGTTGCTTTCCTCTCTGTCTCTCCATGGACTTTCCTTTTGCTGCTCTCCAGATACACAACATTTGTCTTGAATTCCTTCCAGCCTCTGTCCATTCCGCCTGAACCTCTTATTCTATGTCAGGAGTTAACTTTCAGCTTTGATTTCCTATAACACCAGCTTCCACCACGCACTTCCTATTTTTTCAAGGAGGCACCTTTGGGTTCTCTCCCCGTCAAGACTTGCATGAGGCTCCACCCGGAGATCTCCAGCAACAGTAGTCAGCGCTGGCTGTTTCCACTCACGTGTCTTGCTTCAAAACTGATATTTCTTATGTCATACCTGAGAGGCTACCTTTAATGTGCTCTTTTTGTTGGGGTAAAAAGGTCTGAACCAGGGCTTCATGCTCCTGGACACCATGGTGATGGAAGTTGTATAAATGTTTCTAGATCTGAGTCCTAATTCCTTTGTTGCTGAATTTAATGGTTCCAGTAAACTCTCTGAACTTAAACCAGATCAAAGCAGAACAAGAATCAGTCTGTACATTTTAGGTTTCATTTTAATGTGCATAACATGGTTCTAGTCTGAATATGGTTTTACAGTATGCAAGGACCATTTATTTTCTACCATGTACATCTTTATCTGAGGAAAGATGAAGTGTTGTCACTTAATCACAGGAACCCTTCCTCACCACAAATTGTATATAAAATCTTTTTGTGATGATTTACCTTCTAAAAACAAAAATAAATATCTGTACTCACTTTTCAACATGAGTGATTCCAGCTTTTGGACTTTTTCACTGATACCTCTACTCCAACCTTTTAGAGTTACCAGTTTAGATTCACTTAGTACTCTATAAAACTTATCCAAGAAAGGTCCATTAAAATATTAATCAAATTAGATATTGGATGACTTAATTAAATCTACAAGATACAGAAATACGATAGAGTAAGCAGATGAAACTGTAAAGCTGCAGCAGGAGAACTGCCTTAGTCTTAAGGCTTTCCTAAGTAATGGAGTCTTAATTTCTGTACTGGGATAATACATTGTTTTGTGTGAGACTGCTCTCTGCTAACTAGAGGAATGCAATTTATCCAACAAAGTGAGAAAAAAATGGGATTTTATGTAAGCTCATAGCAGTAAATCTACTTTGTGTTACTGGAGTGGCAGTACCCTGATGATGCTTGATTTTAACCACAATCACCAATTTAAAACTCTATTAATAGTTTTTCAGCTATTTGTGGTCAGGGTGTTCAACAAATGGTGTGAAGAAAAGTTAGTCTGAAACAATCTCATTACTGCTGATATAACAGCGGTTTAAGAGAAGTCCTCCATAAAACCAAGTCACAACAGCAATGAACTGACCTTGTGGGGAACTACACCTAGACAGGTCACACAACTGCACAGGGAATCACAGCCTCGCAGGCGACTAGATGGCACTGTTCTGCTTAGCACAGCTGCCAACCGGAATACTTATGCTTGTCTAGTGAAACACCCTCAGTCCCGGCTGAAGTCGTTTTCATCATCAGTACAAACAAAAAAGAAAGAAAAGCCAAGCTGAGTATCTTTTTATGTGAATGAAATATGTTTTATTCTTTTCTTGAAGAATTTTGAAGCCCTTTTTTATTAAAAGGTTACTTAAAGGGAACTGTGTATTAAAAATACGTAATCAGGCAGACAGACTTCAGGTATAAAGGGGTATTAACTCCAGGTCAGTACACTCAAGCACAGACTGGTATAAAAATCCAAGCAGAATAATGCTTTGTCACAAAGCGTAGCTTTAAATGATTTAAGTAATTCAGCACCATATTTACTCTTCTGGTAGTCTTTGAAATGCTCTCATTAGTTAATGCTTTAATTCATTACAGAGTCTGGAGTTAAAATCAAGCTGCACTAAGCAATGACAGTTATATTAAAAACATATTTTTCACGTAAGTGTCAATGGTTTTAAAATGAGCTAATTTAAATATGACTGATGGTCTAAGATGAAGGGAATATTTCCTGTCATTCAGAGGAACATTAAAAACCAATTACATATATGAAAAGTAATTGTATGTATGAAACAGAGGAACTCAAGAGACAGACCCAAAGGACAAAAATGTTAACACTTAAATGATGACCTTTCTCAGTGCAGCGTTTGAACCAAGATAACAACCTCTGATTAACAAAATGAGGGTTTAACTCTGCTTTGCTAATGACCTGGGGTGAATTTGTGGACTGTACTTTAAAGCCCAGAGCTGACCTCCCCCTGCAGATCCAGCCGGACCCACAGACCTGTGTGGATGCACCAGCTGGAGCTCACAGGTTTTCCAGCCCTGGTGGAATGAGGGGTGAATTGTTCATCTTCCAATTCAGGCAGAATCTGCCAAAGGAACTCAGATCACCTCCTTAGCTGCTCCAAAGAGAGTGCTTGTGCGATCCCATCTGTTCAGCAGAAGAGCTTGGGAAGTAAATATCCCCAGAAGAGAGGCTGAAAGAAATGCTTATGGGTTAATTTCTTAAACCATTGCAGCTGTTTGCAAAGTTAATGTCTGTGCTTGACAGCTTCTTTCCTTCATAGGGATTGTCTGTTCAGGGACTGTAGAAGACCTAATGTAATCCAGATTGCATAGTTTAAGGACAGAAAATCTTCATAATTAGCGTAGCCTTTCCTAGTATGCTTCCGTCACTATATGCAATAATCTTGTACATCCCTCACCTCCAACTCAGACTTGGCTTTTCTGACAAAGCTGTGAGGAAGTTTTTACAGAGAGCTTCATGTGTTTACATTTGGCAAAGGGAGAATCTGCCACATGCAAAATACAAAACTTTTAGGATCTCATTCTAGCACTTCAGTCTTTTAATCTGGAATAGAAAAGCCAAAACAGTGGGTGAGGACTTCTTATCTTATATTTATTCAGACTTCTGAAGTATCTTTTTCCACCACATGAAAGAATGCTGCAGACTGTTATGTGACAAAGGATTTGTCTGGTTCATCAAATCTTTTGCCTGGGGACTTTTGTGCCTCCAGTATTTACAATGAGGCACCTTCAATTTCTAGTAGCTACATTATTCTTTAACAAACCTTTGCCCTGCTATTACTATAGTCCTGATGTAAACTATTCAGCTATGCCCACAATTAACTGCAGAATGAATTGCCTTGCAGCACAGAGAAAGAAATTATGACTCAAAAACCTTTAAAATCAATTCAATAAAATTGATAGAATACTTCCAGCACTTTGCCTGGGAGCAAAGCATTTCTCAGCAGGCCCATCGTGTCTGAAGTGGAGAAACCCGGCGCCCCACTCATGCTGCCTCGGAGCTGGGGCTGGAGCACACACATTTGTGCAGAGCAGCCGCTTTTCCAGTCTCTGATCCCACACGTCAGACCCAGTTAGATGATGGGTCATTCCTGGGTGTTCCGAGGAACATTCAGTCATTTTTTTCTTTTTTTAATTACAATTCTGTTACAAATAGCTTTTGCTGTTTAAGATAAGACAGTATGGTTATTATTGTTTAAGAAGGCTGTGAGGATGGTTTGTAAAATCCATAAGCTTTCTGGGACCATTAAACTGTGTTAAAACTTATCTGTTTTTTTAATTATAATTTTTATTCTCCTTTTTTTTTTTTTTTTTGTTGTGGTGCATTTTAACCCACTTCAGATCCTAAGTCCGTTGTTTTACACGTGACAGGAGGCTGAATTAGTACAAGGGAACTAACGACGTAAGGATAAGAAGCAGGCATGGGAAACAGTGGCAGGGATACCTTTTTCTGCTTTTTCTGTGGCAACAAAGGGTTATTTTGGCTTGATGCTGTGGAAAAATACAGCCTTTGACTTACTTGGTACAGGACAGGCTGTTGCCCAAGGTCCTCCTGAAGCACAGGATAGTCAGACGGTTTACTCCTGGCAAGGATGAGGAGCCTAAACTCAGAAATGCAAATAGCACAATGGCGGTGAGCACTGCAGCTCTATGTCTCACCAGAAGGGTAGTGCTGGAGAGTGCTCAGTTTTTGCCCAGGTATTCAAAGCTCATGAATCAACCATCAAGAATGTGAGAATATTTAAAAGAGTAATGTGGGAAGGGGTTGTTTAATATCTAATAGCTACAGCTGGGATATCTTTCAAATCTTCTTCTTCTATCTAGAAACTCCTTAAATAAATTAAAACCTATTTTTCCTTGTTAGCCTAGAAAATCAGGAGCCAAGAAAAATGCCACTACCACAAGCTTCAGGGTAAAATTCTGTAAATTGGCAATGTTGAGCGTATGAGATGCTACCTTCTGAATTACCAGTTCATTTTCTGTTCTTTTTTATGCCTTATTTCCAGAGTAAGTCCATCTTGCTGCCTCACCAGCCTGGCTCTGCTTTCCTTATGAGCTCTGACAAGATCACAGCTTGAGGTAGGGTGGTTGCATACAATAGGCAGAACAAGGTTGTGATCATGGTAATTCGCTGAGACATCCAGGCCTGTAATTGCTTAATAATAGCCATATCTGGGCTTTTTTTTGCACAGCAATCCTGTGTTAAACTTGTCTCTGACTGCTTAGCTAACTAAGAGGTGTGGTGCACAAAGTAGAGCTGTGTGCGAACGGTGTGACAAACAGAAAGTATCAGATATGTAAAACCAGGGGTAAGAGACAGTCAGCAGAGAAATTCCTGATGTGGCAAACCAA
>NW_010144882.1:6608-33474 GCF_000699245.1 Pterocles gutturalis
CGTTGGTTTCCTGAAATAAAATAGTACTTAGCACTCCTTAGGAAATATAGTTCTGTATTTCAAATTATTGTTCCATACAACATCCTGCCTGACAGATTTCAGAGAAAGGCATATTGCCATTTTTTGCTTGTGGACACTTTTAAATTTTCCATAATTGTTTTTCTGCAAATTGATATGATTGTGAAGCCTCACTCCCGAATGTGGTTTCTTTATTCTCTCAATTCTATTCATTAAAGAATGTCATCTGGGTGAGGGTTAGGAAGAGACAGCCTTCAAGAAAAGACTTTTGTGAAATGCCTTCTATACTAAACTATTTTAAGGACTGTGATAGATTGGCATGAATGTCTGTGGACCAACCACTATTCACGTTAATTTTAGCAAGATGAAGTCCTGAGGATATTCAGATGACACTTTTTTAATGCACAAGGAAATTAATGTTTGGGACAGGCTGTCAAGTAGCAGTTGTATCTGTCACCATCACTTTGTGTGTGTGTGATACATGAACTGGACAACCACATAGAACAAAATGACAGTCTGGATGCGAAAGTCAGACAGAAGGATATATGGACTCAGACAAGTCACCTATCTGCCTTTTCTGGTGATATTTTACCATTTTGAATTATATCCCAAGACAATAAGCATGGCAATTGTATTACTAAAAATGCAGCCTAGCTATTTTATTTAAAATTTTAATGATGAGTTTCTCCATATATGCTTTTTTTTCAGCACTGAGGAGTATCATGACAATGGAGAGAGTGCTACTGAGGAGAAACTAAGCGGACTGAGAAGTGGAGGACCAGTAATCAATATAAAGGTAGGAAATCTGGTAGAGGCAAAATAAACAAGTCAAAAGACATGGTATAATTTTATTAACAGCTTAAAACTTATAAAGGTGGCTGACATTCATCAAGTGTTCTGGCAGCTCATCACTTAATCAGCTGTTTGCTCAAAGGTATTTGAGAAAAAAACAGATGTTTACTTCAAAACTGAGTTAATTCCTGGTAGCAGAGAGAGAAGACTATGGGTCTCCACATGGAAATCAAAGTAGTTATGAGAGGGTGGCATTAACATGGAATGCAACAATCACCTCTCAGCTCTGGTGATTACAGGAACAGCAGCTGGAGGCACAGGACCTGGGGACAGATCTAGTAGATAGTGTAGCAAAGGACAGGACCATGCTGAAAGCAGGTTGTGCCTGGCATCAGATTCTCCAAGTACTTTTCTGCTGCTGTGGTGATCACCATCCAAGATGACGATGATGTGCTTAACTCAAAGTGGTCTATTATTTGCCTGCTGTATGTTGCTATGGTCATAAATAACTGTGCAAGGTGTGCGTCACAAGAGCTCAGAGACCCACTGCTGCAGCTACAGGAAAGAAAGGAGGAATAAGTCAAGCAAAACTGGGTGACTTAAGGGTGCGCATAGCTGAGAACATGGTGTTCTCAAACAGACTTTCAAGCTGTACACTTCCCAGTCTGCTCAACAGCATTGTATTTTACAAACTTGCCAATAGGTCAGTCTAAGTCAAACAGCCCTAAATCTGCAGCAGCTGATTCCATTCTCTGAGGAAGCTTTCTAATCCTCAAATCCAATCTTTAAAGATTTTTTGGAAATTGTAACATTAAAAAAAAAAATATTCCTCCCAGAAATTTCAAGCAGGAACAGAAAAAGGAATTGCTAGTTTGATCCATCTTATACTGCATGAGTTTTTCATACTTAATTTTTACCCATCAGATCAAAAGACTGTATTCTTCCAGGCTGTATTGAACTTCTTTAATATTTTAGAAATAAAAAGGCAGTAATATCACAGAAGAACCATGTTGTTAATATCTGAATAGACTCGGTGGCTCATGTAATTACATTTTAAAAAAAAACCAAAAAATCTTAGTTCCCATGTAGAGCAAATGGCTTATCAACCTTACAGATGATTTTCTAAAGGTAAAACTTCTGTCTTCTGCATTCAAGTCTGTAAAACCTAAATTCTAAATTGTGCGTAAACAAATCAATTCCTATTTTGTAACTGAAAGCATGTTCAAGCAGGAAACTCCGAGGATTCTGCAGTTTTAAAGTAAACTAAATTATGCAATGTTTCAAGGAATTTGTAAACCTAATTAAGGTGCAGACTCAAATTATTAAAGCGATTACTAGGCCTCCCAAGTTTAGGTGCCTAACATTGGTTCAGTTGCTGTATTTTAGTGAGAATAAATCTAAGGTCACAATTCAGGAAAATGTACACACTTAAACAAGTTTTTATGAAAATGCCAAGACATGAACCTATACATCTCTTTAGGCTGGTTTGGTTTTGTTTTGGTTTTTTTAACTACATGTATATGAGTTGTTTGTTTTAGGAATATTTTCCCAAATCAAAACCTGAAATTATATACCTGCTGCAGAATGTGTAAGTATACCTGGTGGGTGTACAGGATGTTCTTGCATCCTCTGGCTCCTGGCATTCTGCTACATGATTAAACTGCCACAGATTATATTTTCAAGGACAGCTAATCACAACACTGTTCAGCTAAGGAGTGTTGGAAAATCCAAGGTTATGAAAAAAACATAACACTTTAAAGCAGCATAGTAACTATTTTGTAGATTCAAGCTCACTGGCAAAGTGAGGGAGTTTAAACTTAGAGACACTGGCACTTCATGACCAAAAGACCATTCACACACAAACATATATTAAAAGGAAAAGAAAAAAAAAGAACTATCCAAACAACTGGCTGTGTGCAAGCTACTATTGTGTGGCAAAGCATGCTCTTTTCTTTACAATATACATAATGAAATACAATCCCTTACCAGTTCATCACTCAAAGAGCTAAATCTGATTTTACAGTGAAAATGCAATTTCATCTCATCAGGTTCCATAGTCCTGAAATATGTTTCAAATTAAATTGAACCAGTGCAAACAATGGGTTTCTTCAGAGCCTGTCCTTGACTGAATATGTTTTTCCACTTCATTTTGCAAAGAAATCATCAAGTCTAATGGCTTCAAGCAATCCAAGTGATGTGCAGGTTGAATGAAAAAAATAAGCAATGACACTGAAAAAATGCCACACACAAATAAAGAGAAATTATCACAGGGTGCACTGAAGGCCTTACTACTTCCGCAGTCCATCTGAGGAGCTCCTAACCAAAGCATGGAGTCCAGCCTTAAACCAGTGCAGTCAGTAAAAAAGATTTCGACTTCTTTAATCCCTGGATAAGGCCCAATGTCTGAAGAACATTGTATGAAGTTACTGTATGACCTGAAATGTGGACACAGAGGCATGAGTTCAAATTTTTTGTCAAACGCCAGATGTTCTCTCAAGAACCACAGAGAGGAAAGCAGAGGAGCAAGCTCTCAGACCACAGGAGATGCACCTCGGAGCCAGCCTGACGGGCACCTGCAGCCAAGGCCAGCCACCACCCGTAGGCAGCATGGGCCACGACCTGGGTGGAGGATTCCAACGGCACAACAGCCTTGACATCTTCCACACCATACTGCTTCCTTCCCTCAGGAGGTGTAAGGAGTACGAAGCCTGGAGCCAGGTGTGCTGGCAATATCTGAGTAATGACTAACACTGACCAAGAGACTCCAGTGACTGGGGTGGGCAGGATTAGGGCTGTTGCCCACGACTGCATAGTCAATCCCTTCTGCATGGCTGCTCACTCCACGCAGAAGGGTCAGGCATTTTCCTCTAAAGGGGGAGAGTCTTACAGAGATTTTCATTCACTTTCCCTGGAGAAAGGGGACAGGATAGACCTGAGAGCATGTCACTGATATACAATTTAGAAAGGCTTGTTTAAGACATAAACAGTCATTATGAAAAATTACAAGTAAAACAGGAGGCATCTCAATTTGAATTTGGTTTTCTGTGGTCTTTTACTTCCTTGCAAAATACCATGAGGGACTTCTTCAATATTGTCAAAACTGGAACATTATTTTTTTTCTGTGCCTACAAATAAAAAATAAAAGGTGGAGGGGAAATACCCAGAATTGTTTGTTTCTTTTAGAGCTGAACTGCCAGCCAATTCCTCCTTTCAAAGCCAGATGGCTGTGAGCTAATTCGAGTATCAACTCTCCAATTCCTAGATGCCTGTTTGACAATATTGTTCTTCTTTATTTGTTTTCTTCAGGGATAGGTCTACAGGGACATTTATGGTCTCTATATCCTCATTTAGGGGAAAGCCTATGTGAGCAAAGAAGGGGCTAGGAAAACAAAAGCTTGGAGGTTTCCCAGGGAAGGCTTTCTCCTAATCCTTCCAGGAGAACAGTGAGCTGAGTGGCTTACTGAAAGCAAAAGCACTCAATTACCAGACTGCTCCAGTCCTCACATGATATGCATATCTAAACCTTCCCTCCAGGACAGTGGGCACGTGTCCATAGCAGCATTCTCACTTCAGAACCTTGCTCCACTGCCTTCTTGTTGGCCTTCAAAGCCCTCTTGCTCAGCAATGTGCTTCAGAGGGCTTCCCTGAAAAGCTACAATGACATCTGAAGAAGTTCTAGGGGAAATATGTAAATTCCCAGAAACCAGCCTAGCACTCCATGTGAGAATCCTGCAACACCCAGACAGGGAGTTAACATCATTGCTGCAGCTGCTACAATGGGAACCCAGTATTCACTTAAAACAATATTTACACATTGATGCTTCTAGGTTCACCTTTTCAAAGCTCACCACAATCTTTTTCTTAGGGTATTTTAGCAATGCTAACACATCAAGCTGGTGAAGCCTATTAACCTGTCCAGGCAACTAATCCAAGGGACAGTTAGCAATTCAGCTGATGGAGTTCGTCTAATTGATTGCAGCTATGAAAATAAACCTACAAAAGCTTGGGTTTTACCCTTTATAAAAATATTTGTAATGCATCAACCACTCATCTGATCAAACTACACTTATTTTCCACAATTGCACTCAGGGCAGTCAAGAACTGATATGAAAGGGCTTGACTGGTCACGCACACTCCATGAGATGTTTTGCCAACTCCAGAACAGTGACTGTGAAAGTTCTAGACTTCCCTCCATGGCTTACAGCTAGTGTTTCGCTCACAATTTCAAAAGATATATCTGAACAGTGCTAATAATAATGAAATTTTGCCTTCCTTCTACATCCATGTTCTTGCTTTGGGTAAGTTATACAACTAGGGTGAAAAAATGCAGACCTGCTTGAGATGGATTTGCCCTTGGCTGGAGGCCAAACCACATACCCACTCACCCAACCTCACACCTCCCTCCACCCGAGGATAGGGGAGAGAATTAGAGGGGTAAAGGGAAAAAAGGACTTATGGGTTGAGATAAGAACAATAACTAAACTACAACAATATTGACAATAATACTATATACAAATATGCAAATGAATAACACACAGTGATACTGGCCCCCACCCGATGACCAAGGCTCAGCCTGTTCCTGGCTAATGATCCCAGAGCAGGGAGAGTCCCGAAACTGCACTCATGTAACGGAGATAGCAGTCCGAGCGTCCCAGACCGAGAACTGACCAGGGGCGGGTGGGGGGAAGGCCTTGGGAGAGCGACCACCTGAAGCGAGATGACCTGGAGCAAGAGATCCGGAACCTGGGCTAGTAACTGGGGCTGTGCTCCCTCCCAGCTTCTCCTGTTTGCAGACAGCCAGAGAAGCTGAAAGACCTTGTCAGCCACATAAACATCACTTTTTATCAGCTTTCTTCTGAGCACAAATGCAAAACACAGCCTCTTGCTAGCTATTATGAAGAAAGTGAACTCTGTCTCAGCTTAACCCAGGACACTGCTACACTCAGTGAGC
The DNA here is from genome assembly GCF_000699245.1 of Pterocles gutturalis. Lineage (NCBI taxonomy): Eukaryota > Metazoa > Chordata > Aves > Pterocliformes > Pteroclidae > Pterocles > Pterocles gutturalis. The sequence goes on from NW_010144882.1 coordinate 12,370, forward strand.
TAAATTAATTTCTAGCAGTTGAGAATCTGGCAGATGATGAAATTTCAAGAATACCATAGGGATCAAACTAAGATATTTTTACATTTACAAATATAAAGAGAATTTAAAATATAAAAATATTCACCGTGTCCTACCACTCTTACATTAAAAATTAGGCTAGCCTTTTCTTTCTTTCCATGGATAACACTTATAAGAAGTTGACAAGCTAGTTGTTATCCCTGGCAGCATAGAATTTTCACTATTTATTTTTCTATGATTACATTAAAAGCAAAGTCTACTAAAATAGCAATGATATAGTTCTCCCATGATACAACTACCTTTTTATTTCTAGGAAATGAAGTCTAATGCAGTCTGGAAGAATGCACTCTATTGATCAAATGTGTAAAAATTAAGTACGGAAAGCTTGTGTAGCTAACTACCTCTTTATATATCATTTTATCCTGGTGAAACTAATTTTGCAAAATGACAGCATCTCAGCAACTTCTACATCAAATGTTCCTTTACAATGAAACAGACAATTTTTCAAATGGCTGCTCCTGGAAAGGCAACCTGTTAGCTGGGAATCACACCATGATCCTTTTGATTTCTTCCAGCCACGTTGCTTGGTGGCAGCGTTTCTGCAGGTCAGATTCTGCTTTGCTTATGTATGTGCAGCTGCAGTGTTTTGGAAGAGTGTCGTCAGCAAAAGAGATAACTGAGAGCACAAGAGATATCTTGTGCTCTCTTGGGACAAAATTTATGTAGGGCTTCAAAGGGAAGGTTCAGTTTTATATAACAAGAAGAAAGAGAGTAATATAAGAATTACATGACTAGAGAGCCAGGCGATAGAGATTAATTTTGGAGCACCCTTTGGTCATGCTGATGTGAACAGAGAGAGTATTAGGGTGAGCAACTAAAAGTTGCCTTGGGCAGGAATTTTAATGGTGAGGGAAAGCAGAATTTGGAATGTTAATCAGGAAAAAGCAACAGAAATTTGAAAGCAGGTTGATCTTGGGCAAATAGAGACAGTCATTGGGGAATATGACCCCAATTACATATATTACCTTAGGAATATTTGTATTTAACTCAGACATTATATATTGAATGTGTCATCCTTTATCAGCTCTTTCTGTTTTATTAGAAGGGCCATACAAATAGTCTCTTGAATTTAACCTGAAAATTCCCTTTTCCTTTTTCTTTTTTTCTTTGGTAATCAAAGACTTTCTAAAGGCTGGTGAACAAAAGTAATTGGCTTTCACACAGTAAGTAGCAGGGTTTCATTCTGATTTGATGGGGAATTCATTTAAAATCAAGTTTTCAATGCCTTCTTTCTCAAAATGATACAAGTATATACATTTTCTCCATTCTTATGTTCATGCAATCTAATTAATGGTAAAAGGATTAAGCTTTTCTTAAAAGTTGATAAATGAGAGGTTAATGAGCAGTGGAAGGAGCAGTTTGAACGATGCGGCCACACTACTTGGTTCTAAATTGACTGTAACCATTCAGGAAATGGACGTAGGAATCATTGTGGACAGGGCAATACAAATCTCTGATCTATCTGTGAGAGCAGTTAAGAAGCAAAAAAACTGGTAGAATTTAAAAGGAGCAGGAGGGAAAGTAATGACGACAGTATAAAAATGCAGCCCTCTGAATTGCCAGAATGATGCATCTGGCTCTGGTCTCCCTATCCCCCCAAAAGATGCTGTATAAAAGTAAAGAGCTCAGAGGTAGATGATGAGAATAATTAGATATAGGAAAGAGAGATGGGAGAGAATGGTACTATTTTCAGAGAAGAATTGATACAGGCATGCACAATACTGAATGAAAAATCACTTAAAAAAAAATATAAATGTATGCCATCCCTGTTTCTAAAGCATCTATCTTACAGTGCAACCAGTCCTGACTGTGTCTGTACTATACGTACTTCAGACTAGTCTTGCTTGCTTCCTAGGTGATAATACTAGCACCAAGAAATCTATATGAAAGATTTTCTTTAAGCCAGCCCTGTGGGCACCTTACTATTTAATCTGTCTTTTTTACATTTGCCTGTGACCTGTCTCCTATCCCTAATGAGGCCTATTGATGATGGTGAAAATAATGCTTAATTGGGATTCCAAATCAACACATACGTGCTAGCGGCAGGTGAGCCAATGACACAGAGGTGCATGGTAGTGCTATGCAGATGACACACAGCTCTATATATCCTTCAAAATATTTGATCGTGTCAGTAATTTGCCTGGACAAATTTAAGGACAGTAAATTGCCTGGTCCTTAGACGTATTCTCTCCCGTGTAAAGACCAGCAGGCTGGATCTGAGTCCAGGGGAGGCAGAAGAATGTTAGCAGGCAGATGAAATCTCTTTGAAGAATTTTCTGTGCGGCTGGCTGTGGTTAGAGGTACATACTCATTACGGCCAATTGAGCCTGTTGCTAAGGCATGCTCTCTCATTTCTCAGTGTCACTAAACTCTCACAGCCAGCATCTCCAACCGGCTCCAGTTGCCTGGGAGACCCCATTCCATCCTGCGAGCAGCAGCCCACCTCCCTTAGACACACCTGCATGGAATCTCAGTCAGGCTACAGCAACCTGCTTCAGAACAAAGCAGTCAGGTCAGCGGCACAAAGTGCGCTTGCCCATCCCGACAACAACCTGTGTAACTGTGGAACACCACCATTGCATACACTTGCAGCACTAACTTCTAAAAGAATATCATTCAGGTTCCCAGAAGACATCCTTTTCTTAATGATGCCCTATAGTATGGGTCCAAACCAGCTGGAAAATCCAGGATGAGTATCATAGTTTATAGCTCAAGGATAAAATAATTTTATTCATAAATTATTATGGAGAACTCAGTTTTTTCATCCGTATGGAAAAGTGACATGAATTCCCATAGGCAGTAAGGTCAGCCACAAAATTCACCCTGTTGCTTCAACTGCAAATAAAACATCTTCAAAATTACCTTCTTTTAAAGTAAACAGCAGCTTATATAACAAAATAAATAAATAAATAAGTACATACATAGCCTTAAACGATAATCTCACCAAATCGAAGCACGGCACTTCACACATTTCTCTCCTTTAAGATGAAGAAAAGAATGAACCACATATAATTTCAGCCAGTTAGGACATTTAAAGAGCTACTACCAAAAAACTATGAGAGCTTGGCTGTGACTCACATTTTTCTATTAAAATCTCATAATGAAAAACCATACATTTTTGACAGACCTTGTCTCCTCAGTAATAGCACATCACGTAATTCCTTGAATCTTTGGGCCTTTCTTATTTCCAAACCAAACTTCTTCAAGCTTACAGCTTCCAGGGAGGATTGTCATTATTTTTCTGAAAAAACCTAATTTTCATGAGGCTTTTCAAGAAAAAAACCCCACAAATTCCTGAAAATACATAAAACATATCTTTTGCTATCACAGCTAAAAATCTTCAAATAACCTAGATCCGTGTTCTCTGCATGTGAATAAAATTATCTGGTATACTGTGGAGCATTTTATAAACTTGTTTAGATCCTGTTGCACATTATGCAAGGAATACAGATGAGACATTGGCTTACAGCTCCATTTTATCAGGATTTATTGAAATTCAGTTATGTTTTCAAATTACCCGTACAGATATATTTCCTCCAAATAAGCTTTATTTTTTTTTTTTTAAAGTGTCCCTTTAAACCTCAATTGTAATCAGGCTTCAGACAAAATTTCCAGATGGTAGTTTCATTCTAGACAATCTGCTCTCTTGAGTGCCTCTCTCTGTAAAGCCCAATGAGCATCAAGTGCATTTATTATATTCTGATGCAACTCCTAGCACAAAATAAATTGACTTTTCATCTAATAGTACATCAAATATTTTACATTGTAATAATTGATGCAACGATTGCAAAATTGCTGTTCAACAGAGGAAAAAAATGCCGTTACAGAACACAGCCAAGCACCCTGACAGCATGACGTGAACGCAAATGAATTAACTGACGAATGAGCACAACAAGTTCTGCTCAAGTGTGTTCTCTAAGCAGCATTTCAGAAAATCTGGTTTTCACTTTATTTTTCCCTTGTAAGGCTAAAGTCCATGCAAATTAGTTCTCAGCTGGGGTGTCAGGTGAAATGCATTGAAAACATATGAAGAGCAGCTTCCAGTCCCCCTGCCAGCTCCACATTATGCTCAGCTCTTCCTGTCCGTACACAAAATACCTCTGAGCCACTCAACACTAGCCATGCTTTAACACCTGTGGGCTGTGACACTGAAAGAGGTAAAAGAGACAGAACAGGGACAATCTGACCACAGCACAAACCAAGCTTTGCTCCTCTGAGATGTGGCTCCCTTGGCCTGTTGTAGCCTTTGTCTCAGAAATCCTGCTGCAGCCTCCCAGCCCTACATGGCACCTTATGAAACCTCCACTACTGTGAATCTGCTAAAGACATTTTGAAATTCTCTACCCCAATCATAGATAGTATAGTTTGCCCACCAAGTGCTCTGCAAATCTTGTGTTGGCAGACTTTGGCTGAGGAGCAGAACGCAGCCCTTATCTCAGCAGAGGATTGCACTTTATTTCAGACAACATGGCATGGGAATCAAGATACATTAGTACCCCCACCTCCTGAAGGAAGTCGATACATGCTTCAAAAATCACTGTTGTAATATTTCTGATTTAAGCATGTTTTCCACAACTGATTCAGCACCTGCATTTCCTCCACTCTGTCACAGTATTGGGTAGCCTGGATGGTTGTTGGTTGTTCTTTGTGAATTTGTGATAGTCTTCATCACTTTCAGGGAGTCTTCTGTATACATAGAGACAGGACAATTCTCCACCAGATCACCAACCCACAGCTTATCAGAAACCAAGGTACCCCTTCTGAACCATCAGGAAAGACTAGCAATATGAAACTGTAACTGTAGGATCCAGTGGCTTTCAGATGGGATCACTCTTCAAGACACTGTCCTCTAACAGCCTGAAGTTCCCACATGATAACGGACATAAAAGCCTACACATATTTTGGAGATGCAAATTCCTTTGCTCTGCTGGTGGTTGGCAATAGGAGGAAATTCCCCAGTCTCAGCAGCCCTGACTGCTAAGGTCACAGGGGTCAGCAGCCACCTCTGTGGGATGGTCTTAACTCAGGGCGGAAGGACTTGAGCTCAAAGCAGCATCCGTTTTTGTAGTTGGCCCTCAGTTACCATCTGAAAGCTAAATTCCCTCATCATCCTCACTATCTAGCGATAGGAGTGCCTGACAAACACACCAGGAATACTCAGGCACTATAGCATGAGGTAAAGGAGAGAAGGGTCAGGGCTGCTCAGCCTGTCACAGCACTCAGGAACCCTCTGCCCGGAGTGCCCCTTGGTGATGAAAGTGACTTTCTATCCATCTGGAAGGAGTGCCTCTGGGAAAGCAGTTTCAGGAAACTGAACCACAACTGTCACACAGGAAACCTTGCAGGGAAAGCACTGGAATTGGGTGTGATGGCAGGCAAAGCTGAAAAAAACTGGAGAAGGCTCATGGTCTGGCCACAGACAGCAATTCTCCATTGCAGAGTTCCACTTGCAGAGGAAGCAAATGTACCTCAGAAATGACCTCTCCCAGAAAGATTGTGACAGAGGTCATATATGTTAATGGAAAAAATGGTGTGAAGGATGCCCAAACTTCAGCCCCCAGTCCACTTCCAAAGAGGATGGGAGTCCATCATCATACACCTTTATGTAGCTACAACTCTCTGGTTTCTAAAAGCAGCCTACTAGGGATGTCAAACAGGCAGCCAGGTGACCTCTACCAGCAGCAAACCACTGGTGCCCATAGGAAAAAAGTCTGTAGCTGGAGGAGCGTGAGCAACAAGCTAGGGCATGATGAATAACAAACATGAATGAGGAACCTGTCTGGGGCAAAGAAGTGTTGGTGTGCGAAAGGGTGCCGTGTACCTTCAGGTCCACCATATGCACCTCAATTATCAGGATGTACCACCTCTCTTGGACACCTGCCTTTTTGCCTCTCAGGGCGCCCTTCAGAGCTGCAGTCTGGCCCAGGGAGAGTGGGGCTGTAGCAATGAACTTGCGGGAACGGGCCCTGCTCCATCCTGGTCCCACATGCAGATGCAGTCTCTCTTCAAGGTGGGGCTAAGCAGAGACACAACACTGCAGTCCAGGACAGGAACGGTGTAAGTGATGGAACCTCACAGAAATGCCAGGAGATGTCTCCCAGCTGTGGTCACAGTGGATACCCACGGAATTGCAGAGGCACTGTAAGTGTGTAAAATAGATGCAGGCTGTACTCCAGCCTGGGATGTCCTCAAGAATCCCTGCATCAGGAACAGAGGACAATACCTAAATATTCTTAATGGTATGAGACCCAGTTGCCTGATTCGTTACCTCCCTTTTATGTTCTGTCACAGAACCTGAGTTGAGAGGAGTGATTTGCTTCTGCTGTCGCTGCTGCATGGCACTTGTTAGTGTATGTCCCCAGAGGGAACCTTTGCTCAAGGAACCTATTCCTCATGTGACACTCCAATGTCTTCGCTTGTCAGAAAAATTGTTAACTGCAAGCATCTATGACTTTTATGGAATATCTTAGAATTCATTTTAGAAGTTACTTCTGTTTGTATGTCATTTATATACTCATCGAAAACACAGCTTTTAGTCATCAGCTCTCCTGGAGATAGCTGCCTTATAAAACAATAAAATAAATACATTCCAGAAACACTTTACTCTTTTCCTTTTCCTATTTTGATGATGGTATATATACATAAAGCAAACCAAGAATTCTGTTGAGATCATAATGGGTGAGTTCATGAGTTCATCTTTTTTTAATAGGTCTTCCTGATTTTAAGTTATCTAGCAAGTTTCATAAAGTGAAAAAGAAAAAGCCAAGGGGCATAGCCAAGGGGCATTTTGGCACTGCTACATATATATAGCTTTTACCCTGAATTCATGCTTGCCACTGAAACGCTCCAGGTTTGCAGAAATTATGTGAGCACTTTGCTTTGTTGATGTAGTATGCTACCTAATGTATCAAATGAATGAGGTATCAGGTGGCATTATAATAACACAGCACATCAGCAGGGTTATAGCTGTCTCTATAATCAGGTCTTGCATCATTACACCAGAAAGCAATCAGAATGCTGCTTGAAAGACAGCACTGTAGGAAGGAAGAAAAATTCCTGAAGTGTGTTTAACACGAATTCACAGGATTAATGTAAACCCAAATATATTGACAACATCTGTTACATGATGCAAGGTAGAAGTTCCAGCCTTACTTTAGTAAGTAGCCTCTGGAAACTAAATCCTATAGCATCTCACGAATAATCTGTCATACATTACATTTTCTTTATATATGTATATTTTTAGCCTCTAATTTATATTATCTCCGTTAAAATAGCTTATGCTTCCCTCTTTTCCTCTGTGATCGTTTGGACTGGTTCAAGAACCAATTTGCCTGCAGAGATGTGTTATCATATGACCATGTGCTATTAAGAATGATATTTCAGTTTTTGCTTAACAGCTAAATAGTAAAGAGAAAAATTAAAATATCTTTCAAGCTTGTGCTGCAACTTTGACCAAAAGTAGTGATTTTTTTGCAGTCTAGGACCAAAGTTAGGAGCATAAGCACACAGGTTTTTCTACATAATGTTTACCAGTGAATGAAATTCGTTAGCCAGATGGAAAGGAGTTTCTATCCTTCTAATGGGGTAATCGGAGCTTCAACAGGTCTGCAAGTAACAGGGTCACAGGTTTATCCAAAAAGGCAAAGGAGGATGATATTTACAGAGAATATAATCCAAATCTCTCAAAAACAGAGGGAAGATGTTGAGTCTCTTACTGGCATATTCCATCTGCTGGTCCAGCCTGGATCAGCTCGGGTGCACCGCCAACAGTGACTGCTCTCCCTCTCACTTGACCATAGACAATTCATTTGACATTTCCTTTTTTCCCTACTGCCTACAGCACGATGCTGCACCAAACCCATTTTCCTTCTTCCTCTCCTTCTGCATTAGCCATTTTGCACATTGTGTCTTCCCTGACTCTTATTTTCAAGGAGAAAAACTGACTCAGACTATGTACAAATAACTCCAGAAGTAAACTCGTAACTGAAATAAATTATATTGAGAACCAGAGATTTATCAGTTGATCAGCTGCTCTGGTGATCTCACCCCTTCAGAGAAATGAGCAGGGAGAAAAATGTATGGGCAAACCTGAATGATTCATGCAGGCAAAATTCCCAGTGCAACAAGGTCTTTGGAGGATTGTAGCCTTCTAGCTGAAACACACGTGGAATTGTAAGGACCTTAGTAGATGTGATAGCCTTTTCCCTCTCTGGCAGTCTCTTTTCCCTCCTCCTGTCAGCAGTTTGGCTAGCTTGGGCTGGGAGCCATGGTACCACTGCCAGCTCAGCCCAGGCTGTGCACTACACCAGCCATGAGATGTGAGGGAAGGCGATTACAGAGCTATAATCCACTGCCCAGGCTCCAGCAGGGTAATGCTGTAATTGGTTGCTCTCTAGCCAGTCCTCCATTTGACACCATTGTTCCCACCAAAATCCTGCAATACTCTGTGTTGGCTGCACACTAAATTTCTGCTCTCGCAGCCTGTGTGGGTGGTTATAATGTCTCAGATTCATTTCTCCCACAGTCTTTTCATTTGCTGGCCAGAATTGGCCATTATCGCTCATCTTATCCCTTTAAACAGAGACCCCAGTGCACTGTTTTGTCTCTTTTTCCATTAAAGTCATGTCTGGAGGAGTCTTTGGACCATCACTTGCCTTTAGCAAAAAAAGGATAGAATGAAAGTCGGTTGTGAAAGGAAGCTACTGGCAGCTCATAGCCCGAGAGCCACTGAAACTGCCTTTCAGCTGGTTTTACATTTTCCAGGCTTGAACAAAGACACTGTGACTAGTATTTTAATACATGTAAATTAACATATTGGAGTGACTGGAAACTAACATTTGCAATATGCCTGCCAAAGAAATTGTTACCAACACTCAGCTTGTAACAACAGCTCTAAGCTACAATTGCAACATTTTATTTTTCAAGTCAGGTTTAAGATACAGCACCATCTTATGGATATTTCTAGATAAATTAATGAGTGCAACTGTTTCTCTGCTGGCAAAAATGGGGGTTTTTGCCAACAAAACACAGTTATGTGGAATTATCCATCACTGTGCGCTTTCTATATACATGAAAAGTCACAATGAGCTCTGGGAATGAGAAAGGACATTGTTCTGACACACTCACTTTGGCAAATTTTCCATTTAACTATGAAGTCTAATATCATGATGCTGAGTATTCCCAGTATTCTAGTATCACAGCTTCCAATAAGTACTAAAATTTAATGTAAGAGATCTCGAAACACTCAAGATTCATTTCTTAATCATGATACTAAAAAATACATTTAAATCTCATTTTATTTGTCTCTTGGTTTCTGGGCCATTAAGATGAAGTAGGGTCATATTTTCAAGATTTTCTCTGCAATTTTAAATAATTCTGGCTATCTTTTTCTTTTTTTTTTTCCATTACAGTTGAAGTTCATTCCTATTTCAGTGATTCCAAAAGCTCCCGAAAAAAAAAAAAAAAAAAAAACCCACCACATTCAAACAGCAAGGAGTTAAAATCCTTCTTTCCAGTTTAACTCCTAACTATTTAATGGATCCTGTAATTAAAGGAGGTACAAATGTTCACTCTCATTTAATGCATTTTTAGTCATAAATATAATAAAATATAATTTGTGTAAGTAAAAGGCAAACCCTACCTTTTTTTCCTTCCATCAGCATTACATTATGTGCAACATACACCAATATTTTAAATTACATTATTGTCATTAATTATTTTATATTATAAATACACCTAAAATTACATCTAAAATTCTAGTCATCCTGGTGATTCAGTAACAACACAAAACATACAGTGAAATCCTAGGAGCTTTAAAACATTAAATGATCTCTAGAATAACTTCTGTCTGAGATTTTGTTTCTCTAGGAAGCAATGGCTCCAAAAATCCCATTAGACTATATCCTTGCAGCCTTCCTGAGGGGCATATAAGGAGAAAGGTTTTATTTGTCTTAGGCCATTGAGAGCATGTTGATAGCTTCTCCCACCCTTGCCTATTCCAGGCCACTTACAGCTTTGTGATTTACAATAAACATCTTAAACTCCACTGGAAACCAATGGGAAACCAGTGCAGTATCCTGATAATGGAGAACAGTGTTGAGGCTTCACATCAAAACAGTAAGATCACACCTTCATCAGGTGATCAGGCTCGTGGTGGTGGGGATCAAAAACCCAGCTGCAAAACCTAGCAACAAATGGCACATGAATTTGGCATAATTCCTGCCATTTCACTTTGCTGACTTTTCATTTAAGAGTAACCTCGTGTCATGATTTAGCAGCCATCCCCAAAGACTGTAAGCCAAAGCACTAACCGAAAGATGCAGGTCAGAAATTTTATTTGTATTTGTTGTTTGCCTTGCCTTTGGAATTAGTTTAACATGAACGTTTAAACATGTTTAATATGAAAAAAGCATGTCACCTTCTGCTTCCATTACCTATTGTTAAGTCAAATATATTTCAATAAACTTGTACTGAAGCACGTGTCTTAACGTAGGCCTCCACTCTCTTCAAATTAGTTTTTTTTTAAATAGAATTAAATTAAAACAGATGAATTAATTGAAAAAAATGCCCACTTTAGTTAAAATATCTATTGTACGTATGAAAAGATGCAAAAAAAGGAAAACAAAATATTATCTTTGCCCATACATATGCTTTTACTTTAGAGGCAAATGCAAGAATTATTTAACTGGTAAATAATGAACCAGCTCTCCTTTCAGCTTACTGCCAGACAGAATGTTGATAATTTCACAAAAATCACATCAGAGCTTAAGTCAATATATAAATCAAAATCTTACTTGTCTTGAATTATAAGAAGAGTGAATTTGTGACATAGCTTCCAACAGAGTCACCAGGACACTACAAACACAGTTCCAGTAATGTCAGTGGAAAGATGACAAAATGCTGAAGAGCCAATGTGACACTACAAAAAGATACACACAGCCCAATGCAGTAGCACCAAGCCCAAGCTCTCAGGAATCCAGGATCCCAAAACATAATATTGCCTTTAAATTCATTAGATCTGGAAAAAGCCAGATTCCCATTGCACTCTTTCTAAACGCCTCCTTTTTGACAAGCCATTAGAGAGCAGCCACTTGAATTTCCCTCCACAAGTGGAAGGGCAGCACTTTTTAGGAGGGGGTGGTGGAATATGAAACCCAAATTCTCACTTAATATACTAGCTGCAGTTGACGAAGTTAAAGATAACATACCTGTATACTATTAAGATTGTGGCAAATTGCACAAATAATGCAACTTTATATTGTAACCAAAATTTTCTGGGGAAAAGGAATCATCAGGTCATTTGTGAGGAACAAACTGAACTGTATTAAATCTGCACTGAAACTGTACTAAAACAACTGTATTGAAATCAGACCTTCAGCTAAGCCAGGTAATTATGTTAGAAGACCAAGAGGCTGAGAGCATGAGAAAGCAGAAAATATTCATATGGTGATGCAGAGAAAAGAGTGCAATGTCACTTCCATTTACATGATTTAAATTAGTGGGCTGGTTCAAAATAAAACCTAAAGAAATATTTGATTCAAGTCTAGCCACGAAATAGTAATTAAAAAATGAATGATTTAAAATGGTTCCAGCTTGCTAGGTCTAAAAATATCCCCCTTCAGAAAGGCTATAAGAAGGTCTTCTAAATGATAAATCTAGACACTAACAAGACTTCTCTCATCCCTGGTTTAAAAATGATTATGTTCTGGCATATCCAACTAGCAACTTCATGCAAGTTCAAATGCAGGGCAGAGTTTAGAAGCCTTCAGAAAATGAACAGAGAAAAGCCCACTGAAGAGAAAAAGGGGGCTATTTCTGTCATCAGTGGACTTTGAATCAAGTCCTAACTTATCAGGATTTATATTCAAAACATGGACAACTGGGTATGATTAGAAGGCTTTTCAAAGAGGCATAATCACAGTGACGAGCTTTTTGCCCTTCCCAGAGTGCAGCCTTTGGGTACGCTCGGTACAGCTGCCTTTATCTGTACTCTCTGCAACGTTTTTCTGCGCAATAAAGTACATAAGCTGTTTGCAAAGAATTCTTCTAGAAGAAAATAAATCAAATTCAAGCTCATACATAAGCATCTGAGCAGATTTTGACTGCCCGAGTACAAAATGCAGGGACACGTCAACCATGACAGCAGGGATTTTTTTGTTTTGTTTTGTTTTGACCATATGCTGTAAAAGGTCTGCCAATGTGTGCAAACACTCCCTTCACCACGAAGCAGAAAATTACCATACATCACTCTGTAAGGGTTTAAACCAAGTTGGTTTCCTTGCATGCAGTGGGAAGACCTGGTCATAACCACAAGGTTCTCTTGTTGCCATTTCAATTTCTTGAAGAAATTTCCATAAACTCTCATCATCCTTGCAGAATGGTTTGATTAAGCAGCTAATCTTGTTTTGTCTTCTAGGAATATTTCTTTTTTATGAATCATTTAGGATATAAGTTAATCACCCTCTGTACCATTTATTTCACTATGCAGAACTTGACAAAACAAACACTGATTCCGGCTGTTTTTCTAGACACTAGGGCATCAATGCTTAAAGTTAATCTGTTTTCTTTTCCAGAAGGTTGAGTCTCCACTTATCGGTCAGTGTGGTGCAGAATAGGGCTGTGCTAAATGACAGTTCATTTCCATAACAAATGGAATGGAAGATATGAAAAAGACATTGTCAATCCCCCTGAACTCCAACATACACCTCAAACAAAGACAAATTCATTGTAGGTGACTAGACTGAGGCTGAAGTCCAGAGTTCAGAACAAACAAGAAAGGATCTCCCTGAACTATACAAGCAGTCAGCCATCACACTATTCAGTTACAAGCTTGTTCCTGGGAAGACTCCACAGAAACTGTATTTTTAGCTAATTAATTACTTATGTACACAGCTAGGAAACTGAGCTCACACACAAAATAAAATTAACAGGATAATAATGACCTCAAAATATTTCTGGTATGCAAAACTTCAGGCTTGCATGGTGAGAGAAGGAAGAAGGGGAAGGAGGAGGCCCTCCTGCATCCCTGTTATCACTCTCCCCACCTCACCCCTAGTCCTCTCATGAACACCAAGCAGTTCTTACCGGCAACAGCACCACACAAAATTCCTGCTTTGACTGGAAATTGTGTCCAAATTTCTAACACAAGCATGTGTTTCTAACACAAGTATGATGTACGTTGTTGCTCAGCTCATAGTATTAGGGAAAAAAGGCAGCTCTGCCACTGGAAGTATTAAAAGGACAGTCATATGTAAGCTCATGAAGTATTCTGTCTGTTCAGCATGATGTGGTAAGGCTGCATACCTTTGAGAGTGCCACTTCAAGAAAAGTGTATGTCAACTGGGAACAGGCATAATCAGAATTTGCAGCCACTGCCTACAGAGAAAGACTGAGGGATTATGTAGCCCACAGAAAGTTGAGCAGACTGAGGAGAATGCATAGAATCATCACAGAATCATAGAATGGTTGGGGCTGGAAGGGACCTTAAAGATCATCTAGTTCCAAGCTGCCTGCCATGGGCAGGGACACTTCCCAGTAGACCAGGTTGCTCAAAGCCTCATCCAGCCTTGCCTTGAACACCTCCAGCGATGGGGCATCCACAGCTTCCCTGGGAAAGACACTGTTCCAGTGTCTCACCACCCCCACTGCAAAAAATTTCTCCCTAATATCCAGTCTAAATCTACCCTCCTTCAGCTTAAAACCATTACCCCTCATCCTATTGCTACCGTCCCTGATAAAGTGTTTCCCCATCTCTCCTGTAGGCCCCCTTTAAGTACTGGAAGGCTCCAGTCTCCCTAGAGCCTTCTCTTCTCCAGGCTGAACAACCCCAACTCTCTCAGCTGGTCCCGATACAGGAGGTGCTCCAACCCTCTGGTCTTTTGTGGCTCTCCTCTGAACCTGCTCCAACAGGTCCATGTCCTTCCTGTGCTGAGGACTCCAGAGCTGGATGCAGTACTCCAGGTGTGGTCTCATGAGAGCAGAGTAGAGGGGAGTATCACCTTCTTCAACCTGCTTCTAATGCTTCTTTTGATGCAGCCCAGGTATTAAGAACAAGGTCAGATGAGTGTCAGTCACGAATTAGTTAGGTGTAGCGGATCTTGTTTGGGAGCAGAAGTACAATCTCAATAACTTCTTAAGATCCTCGCCAAGACTACTTTCTATTATTGTTTATAGACCTGAAGAGCTCTTCAGCAAGCACATTCCTATGCAGATGTGACGGGACTCACTGGAACTCTCTCTCAGTGTCTGGCAGCATCACAGATGCAGCATCCGTATCATCCCATAAGAGATACTACATTCTGCTGTGTCACTCAGAAGACCCCACGTAGCTCACATCTGCAAGCTTTGTGTCATTTGGACTTGCTGAGAAATCAAGTATTTTAAAAAGCAGTAACAATCTTTAGTAAAAATAAACCTATCTGTATGTTGATGATAACAATCACATGGAAGTATTAATCTATTATGGCTAAACAGCTGCTTTATATGGCTCTGTACATTTCTTGATGTTGTTAATCCATTAACCTATAATGAGACTAATTTTAAGATTTCCACTGGCATTATTAAACAAATAGGACAATAGACCCTGTGGTGTATGTGGTCTTAACATCCTTTGTCAATAAAGACAGGTTGCGGGGTAGAGAGGTTTCTTGTGGGTATAAACACTCCTTTAAGAAAAAAAGGATTTGGATATTTCTTTAGAATTTTAAAGGAGATATTAATGTCCCTTTTTCAACCTCACACTGAAAAATCATATTGTCTTAACTACTTGAGCTTAAGGTGTGGAGAACAACACTTCATTTCAGACACAAGGCTACCCTGAATCAAATTAATTCAAAAATCTCTATTTTTTTTAGAATAGCTTTTAGTACTAAGTGATGATGTGACATGCATTTTAATCTGGCCTCTTAGCAATAACCTGCTCATTACATTGATGCTGCACAGCCGGTGAGTAATGCAGTGCCTCCAAAATGTCAGAGCAGGACATATGATTAGCATTTTCTCACGTATTTCTGTACATTTACATGCATATGCATGAACTAAACCTGAGACACAAACCTGGAATTTATGCCTGGAAATCCTTCAATCCAATTCAGTTTTTTTCTTTACACGGATCAGCTATTTATATTACCTACCTTGGTCAGCTGCCCCTGGGGACTCACCTGAAGAGAGGATGTGAATTTTTCTTAAGGGGTATAAAAGCTAGTTAGGAATCAAGAACATGGACACTGTTTATTCCTCCCTGTGCTGTTGTCTGAGACCTATCTAGCTCATGGGCACTGGCATCCAGTTCTGGCATCTCAAAAGGAAATATCAGGACATAAAAGCCATTTGGTTTAATGATTACTCCTAGAGAGTAAAATCAAAGGAATAGTTTGGGAGGAATACTTCCCTAAGCTCTGCAATTCTGACATAGATCAGTGGAGCACAGGTGTTTAAGTAGGAGAAGAATACACTCCATCATTGGCTGCAAATGCAAGACGTTGTAGTGGAGAAGACTTTGCAGTGGAACAATAGCATGATGATGGCTGCAAAAGTGCAGAAAACAAATGTGATGCAATCTCCCCTCCACCTTCTAAGCTTATGAATGCTCTGCCGCTTGCTTGTGTGGTTGAGAGGACTGAAAAAATAAATCTATCTTTTCAGGCATCAGAAAGGAGCTGTGTGAATTTTTATACAGAGAGTTCCACCAGCTATATAGTGCTATCGTGAGACCCTCTATGAGGTAAATAGGTGGCAAGCATGGTTTTCAGGGAAAACTCTGTTTATTTTGTCAATGTAAGCTGAAGAGCTCTGTTCACTGCAATGCTTAGTTACTACTGCCAAACCCATTTTACATCAATAGTTTGGCCAACATCAATCACTTATCAGTGATTTCCTTCCACAAATCCCTGTTCAAATACTTGAATCTTCATGGAACACCTGAAGTTAACAGAGAGGTATCTGACACGCCTCTGGGAGAAATGCATTCCTGAAATGAAATGAGCTTACATCCCAGACATGAAACCTGCAAAAATGTTAGCCACCTCCTGCGAACTCTTCACAGAGGAATAAAATAATCTGCTGCACGGGAAAGCTGGAGGACTGAGAAATGTATCAGCTATGCACAAACTTCTCACACTGTAGAGCTAAGCATTGCACACTGGTAGCACATGAACGCTGATAAACTTATCATTATGAAGATCTATCAGACCCTGCTTATCGCAAAGCCGAATGCAAGCTCTACAGCACTTTCAAACTTACATGCTTCTAGGTGGATTGTAAATCCACATTACTTATTCCATACACCCATACAACATCTCCATTATGTGTTCTTGCCTGCGCAAAACCTCATACATATCAATGGGCAATAGTGTCAACAGTAGGAAGCCTTCAGATAATGTAAGCCAAGCCACAAAAGTGATATACGCTCAGCTTCACCATCATATTATTTTAAAAATATTCATTAAAACGAGGCTATTTCTTCTACTTTATTTTTAGGTTTTGTATTTTTGTGGTAGTCTTCCTTCATGCTTTCAAAATTTTCTCGACAAGTTCATGGTTTACTAACAAAGGTGGTCATGGTGGGTAAGGCAAAGGGAGAGGCAGTACCACACCCCCCACTCAGTGCTGCCTGGGGCAGGATATTCCCATGATACAGCACTTACAAAGCACCCTAGAAACATCACTGTCATGTCTGTCTTGGCTATGACCTGCTTACAAATAACATAAGGTGAGATTCTTGCTTAATCACACGATTTGGTAATCCAAAGCACTAGGGAAAAATAGTACAAGTGTCTAAACGGACAATGCACTGCATGGAGCTAAAACTCATTACTGTGAACTATTGAGCCTCAAAATCATGATGAATTTTATGACCAAAAGACAGTTTATAAGTGAATTACAAGGCACTGATTCTATAATAGGAAATCTTCACTGAGCATAAATACATTCTTATACACCTTATTTTTAGTCACATATTTTCCCGACGGAAGGATTTGAAAACATAGATAAAAGTTTTATCTCTCTCTTGAAATAAAAATCTTGGATCAGTTCAAAACCGAGTTTTTCATCATTAGCTATATTTATTGCTTCTTTTATCCTCTAAATAGAAAGCTTTATTGATAAAATCCTCATTTCATTGCCATGTAAAAAAAAAAAAGAACAGTTCTTAACATCTTTTTGTTAACATACTTTACAAACTACATTAGGCAAAATACAACATCTAGGCAGAAAAAAATGCCCTTGAATGAGTGCAACTGTAAACAAACCTGTGCTGAGGTTGGACAAAGTGAAGAGAAAGTACAAATAAAATTGGTTTGGTTAGATTATCTTAATGAGGACTAATTAATGACTTTTAATTGTTGTGGCTGGGTATTTTAAGCATTTAGGTACCTGAATATAAACATTCTGCATTGAGATTTGTGTACTTAACCAGCTGAGCAGCAATCCAGCACAAGCTTCTGAGGAATTCAAGGACTGACTGAATCTTACAAGACTGATACCACCCAGGTTTGATGGTAACGTTATTAGTAAAGTAGGCAAAGAGGATTCAGGAGGGGTGGCTTTCATGCTCTGCAGAAATGTTTAAAATATAAAAGATATTCTACATTTAAATGCACCAGACAAAAAAAAAAAAAAATAGCACCAAGATTAAACAAGAGATCAGAACCAAAAACTCAAATAATTCTAGATGAGAGTACCTTTACAGAATGGAAATACGCAATACCAAATAAAGGGCTGTGTTAAAAGTAGCTGCAGAAGGTAAGAGTTCATCTTAAGCTGTTAGATATGCTGATAGATATTGTCAATTCATTTTATCAATGCAGTCAGTTCCAAGTTGAGGACATTCTATTTTGAGCCTGATCTGATAGAAAACAAAATCTAAATTGTTCTTGTTTTTATCTTTTTCTCCAAATAACGAGTTATAGTGAGAAAAGATGAGGCCTAAAAGGAAAGTACAAGACTTTTGCTGCCTTGCTAGAGGTCCTTTGCATGAAGCTCTAGAGAAGACATTTTAAATGGATGTTTTAAGGGGTAGAAGAAAGCAAATAGCACTTCTGTCTTAAGTAAAGGTAAGAAAAAGAACTACAGGCCAGTCTACCTTGATCCGTGGGAAGGTAATGGAGCAAATAATCCTGGAAACTATTTCCAGGATTCAAACATATTCAAAGCAAGAAAGTGACTCAGAGTAGCCAGTATGGATGTACGGAGGGGAGATCATGCCTGACCAACCTGATGGGCTTTCATGACCAAATGACTGCTTGGTGTGTCATTTATCTTGTCTTCAGCCAGGCTTTCAACATTGTCTCCTATAACTTCCTCATAGACAAATTTATAAAGTGCAGGCTAGATAAGTGGGTAGTGAAGTGCAGTGAAAACTGACTGAACTGTCTGGCCCAGAGGGTTGTGATCAGCACCACAAAGATCACCTGGAGGTCAGTCAGTAGCAGTGTATCCAGGGACTGATACTGGGACCAATACCATATAACATCTCCATTAATGACCTGGATGATGGGACAGAGCACACCCTCTGACAGTTTGCAGACAACATGAACTTGGGAGGAGTGTTTAATACACCACACAGTTGTGTGGCTCTGCAGAGGGACCTTGACAGGCTGGAGAAAATGGCAAACAGGAATCTTAAGAAGTTCAACAAAGGGAATTGCGAAGTCCTGCACCCAAGGATGAAAACCTCCATGCATCAGTACAGGCTGGTAGCTGACTAGCTGGAAAACAGCTTTGCAGAAAGATTTAGTTCCTGGTGGACACCAAGCCAAATGTGAACCAGCAATGCACTCTTGCAGCAATGAAGGCCAACAGCCTCCTGGTTTGCGTTAGGATGAGTGTCACCAACAGGTCAAGGGTGTGATCCTTCCCCTCTCCTCAGTACTGGTGAGGCCACTCCCAGAGTGCTGGGTCCAGTCCTGGCCTCCACAGTATAAGAGGAACATAGACATACTGGAGCAAGCGAAAGGTCAGGGAGGTGATTGATGACTTGGAGTGTGTGAGCTATAGGGAGAGGCTGAGAGAGCTGGAATTGCTCAAACTGGGGAAGAGAAGGCTCAGGGGAATCTTATCAATGTATATAAAAACCCCATGGAGGGGAGTAAAGAACCCAGAGCCAGACTCTTCTCAGAGATACCCAGGGAATGACAAGAAGTAACAAGCACAAAATAAAATACAAGAAATTGATTCCATTTAAACATAAGAAAAAGCTTTTTTTACTGTGAGAGTGGTCAAACACTGACACAGATTGCCTGGAGAGATTGTGGAGTCTCCATCCTTGCAGTTATATGAAACCTGATTGAAGCAACCTGCTAGAGGTGACCCTGCTCTTGGGGTGGGACTAGATGATCTCAGAAGGTCTCTGCCAATCCCAACAACTCTGCAATGCTGTTACAAAGCACGAAGGAAAATAATAGAGATCTTCTCTCCAAAAAGGTGCAGACAGCAAGTGAAGCAAACAAAATCTTTTCTATAAAGAAGAGTCAAGTAATCTCACGTATGATAACATGATCATCCTGGCCTTAATGCAGCAGAAGTGGTGAGATGACACTGCTGCACTGAGTCATTACATTTAAAAATGTTTGGGACCTGATTGTTTTGAAGTTTTAGAGAGTTCATATTCCAACTGGTGTTTTGGTGGCAAGCTTTTCGTAGTGTTACTTTGTTTTTATTTGCCATTAGAATGAAAAGAAATTATTGCAAAAAGCACCCACAAATTTGAATGCACATTGTATTCCTCTTAGAGAGAAAGCAGTTTACAGTCAGCAGTTCCATATTTTTTATGTAACTACCTCTTACCTACTACAGAACTAGCAGTACTTGCAATTATACACTGAGAACACAACCATGGACATGTGACTGGTGATGGTGGTACCTACAAAAGCTGGCTTTAGCAATTCCTGGACTAAGGAAATGTGGTCAGAGATGTTCAGTAGGTTGACATTCATACTTTCCCCTGACTGCCTTTCTGCATTGCCCAAATTTTGCCTACTATGATCAATTAATGTTAAGGACACAAGCCAACCATATAAATAACTCACCTATTTTTATGACTGCTACACTTAGCACCTAAACTTTAAAGAAAGCCAGTGTGTTTTTCAGCCTGGCATTCCTCTGGTAGAGATCCAGAGGCAGAACCCAGACTCCTGGTGCTTACCAGGGCCATCTAGCCAAGAGATGCTGCCCGCAACGGGAGTCATTTCACCTTCTGAGAGCTGGTTCACTCAGGAGATAACTGCTGGCTGTAAAAATCCTTTCCTAAATCTCCTACTGGAGGATGGGGCACTTGAAAATATTTGTGATGGACTAGAGCCTTTCACCACTCTAAACCCAGCCCAGCTCATACAGTGAGCACTGGCTAAGCCTTCTGAGTTTGTTGAGTTTCAGGGCTTTGAAAACTTGCCACTGCTAATGAGCAGAGGCCTAGAGCTGTGTGGGCAGAGCCTCAGTTGCCATTGTTTTAAAGCAGCATCCAGGGACACTGCCTTTCTGTCTGCCAGTCCATCCCTCCAGCCTTTGTCCTCCTGACTCCTCATCCTTTCCCGTTCAGCAGTTCCCGCATCCTCCCTGGTAACCAGCACCACCGTGCATGGGTGCATAGGGAGCAAGAAGAGGACTTGTTGATCCACATGAAATCTGACATGTCTTCCGTCCCCAGGGACACCTTTCCATGGGGCCCCCATCAGACTCCAGAAATTTAGCTTTCACATGGTGAAGCCTTTTTAATTTCATTTTAGAGATAGATGGTGGTAGACTTTCATGTTTCTCATAGCCTTAACCATGAGGATAACCATTGTGAATATGAACCTGGCTCTATCTGCAGATAACCTGGAACAATGATTTCAGAGAGATGGGAACTACCTATTTGTGGTAGCGGGCTGCCAACAGAGGTAACCTGCGAGACCGATGCATGCTTCAGCATCAGCTCACTCCCCATCTCAGGAAGGCACGGTTTCAGTGGCTTCTTTTTCTGGGGGCACCTGAAATACCTCTTGTATTTCCCCTAAACAACATGACAGAGAATACCAGCGAGCTTGGGGTCGG
>NW_010144883.1:0-317 GCF_000699245.1 Pterocles gutturalis
GGGGGGGTGTTGGGAACATTGTGGGGAGCTGGCAGGTTCCCCTCCCCCCTTAAAAAGCTCCGACCCCAACACAGGAACAGGAGCAGAGATGCTCCAGGCTGGCGAGCACCCCAACTTTCTGTAGCATCCTTTGGGGTGGCAGATGCTCCCCCCTGTACCACGAGACCGGGTGTTTTCTGGGGTGCTGCCTGGGCAGAGCTCTCCTCTTTGGGACCCCCAGCTGGGGGTCTAGCAGCCGGCAGGGAAGCATGATCTCGTTCCACTCCTCGATTTTTCCTGGATGAGATTCAGCCCCCACCGAAGGCGGCTGTCGGCTT
>NW_010144884.1:0-6514 GCF_000699245.1 Pterocles gutturalis
AACATTAATGATTCTATGATTCTATGAAGCACAAGCTGTTATCAAATTTGGGGGGTTTATGGACTCAAAATTCTCATGAACAACTTTTCCTCCTTTCTAAATTCAGTTCAATATATCTTCTTTTGTATTCCTATTCTCAAGATTGTAAGTTGAAGCATTAAAAAAAAAAGAAAAAAAGAAAAAAGAAAGAAAAAAAGACAGAGTATTTAGTCCTGTTTCAGATAGAGGACATTCTGAAGCCTTAAAAGGAGACTGTGTATAGGTGTCTGTTCCAGTTTTGGAGCTCAGACACTGAGGATATGCATTCAGACTTCTGAGATGAACTCAATTTTCTTGAAGTTTACCTTCTACAGCTGCAGACAACAATAAATTTATTCATACAATGTGCATATGTGTATGTACAAACATTCTGATGAAGCTATAACCAAGAATTGTGTCCTGTAAATGCAAAGGAGGGCAAGGAATAGTAACACATTAAATGGTTCATCAGAGGGTCTGAAAGTGCTTCCCTAGTAGCAGTTAAGTTAATTATTCCTGAAAATGCCCTTTGTCATAAAGCTTTTCATTTAAAAAGTATTAAAAGATAAAAAGTGTTTGTGACCATTTTAACTTACTCCTAAATTCAGCTGAATTTGTTCCTTATTCCCCAATGCATTCAAGCTAATGGTTAGTTGTAAACATGTGCTAAAGTTATATGGGCATGAATACTTAATTAATTTTTAAGGGCCCTTGCTGAATAGGTTTGTTTTTCTGATCCAGGGTCTGACTATGGAAACCCATGATGTGTTTTTATTCCACAATGAATATCAAAGTCTTTTAAGTTCGCCAGAAACCATTGCCTTTTTTTTCATTAATGTGGACTAGCTCTTTCATTTAGGTTCTCATTCTACTCTCTACTTATGTATTGCTGCAAATCTGGAGTAACTTGAATGAGTTACAGCATTAGATAATTCATAAAACTATAAAAAAGGATTATGCTGACTTCATCATATACTGTATCTTTTTCATGATGTATGTGAGCTACATTAATTGATTAATTACTGTAAGTTTATACTTAGGGATTGAAGTAGTTGTTATGCTTTTGCAGTAACCAGTTCCTTTTCTTTCTTTTCTTTTATTCTATACAATGAAACAAATTCAAAGTAAAAGCCAATGGCTGTATATCCTGTGCATTAAGGTTGCCATTTGGTGCTCTAATTAAAAAAATTCTGCCAATTAGTAACATACTTTGAACCAAAGTTTGTATGAAGGCCACTAAAAAGGCATTGTCCTAAAGCCTGAAGGCAGAGATCGTGTTCAGAAACAATCCCTCTTGCCCATGAATGAGTATATTATTCATTCTTTGGAAAGCTGACAAAGATACTTGTTGCTGACGTTTACATTTCTGTTGCACTGTATGAAAATATTCAGCATAATTGGCAGACTTCTCAGCATTCTGGAGTCCCAACGTGTGCAGTGGCCTCCCTTGGGTCACAGGAAGGGAGGAAAGGCATGCAGGCATCTGATCACACAGTGAGCACAGACATGCATGATGATCTGACAAGAGGGAGACCCTCCCTTTAGATGTACCCGGGTGATATGACAGAGAAGCTGTGCTGGTGCTGTTTGGGAAACTTGGGATGCAGGAGTGTTCTTGAGGGCAAGTCTTTGCTGTAAGGCATGGGCAACCTAGATGCTGTGTGGCACCTCTCTGTCTCTTGCACATGGGACTCTGGGCAGTCAGTGAAGGTGACTGGCAGATGTCTGTTCATCAATGTCTAGTGCGTGGTATCGGGGGAGAGGCAGAGATGCTGTTCTACCAAAATGTGAAATACTGTCATTGTGGTGAGGCCAAATGAGTAAGAAGAGTGCTTGAGATGTGATGCTCTGTGTGCATGTGTTTTAAGCCTGGGAGCACCCTTCGTTCATTTAAGTGTTTCTTCAAAAGCATGACATTCTGTCCTTTTGCGAGAAAATAGCCTAGGACCCATTTGTACTGTGTCAAGGCCCTTAGTGCACTGGCAAGTCTTAAGGGCCATAACCAACCTTGTGGGGTTTCAAGCCATACCCTCTCCCCGTGGCCTCTGGAGGTCTATTTTAACTCATCCCTGGATCTTCAGTTTCTGCCTGAGCTATGTTGTAGTTGTGCCTGTCCCCAGCTCAGCTACAGCTATGCCCATGCCTAGCCAAGGCCCCATTGATCTGGGCCATGACCCATGGACTGAAATCTTGACTTGACCTGGGGAGTGCCTTGTCACCATGGACCTTCTCAGTGACCCCTGGGCCATGTCAAGTCCCAACTACTGCCACTGGACCTGATCCTGACCTCTGGGTTGACTTCCTTTCCTGTCTTGACCTTGGACCTGCCTGCTTCATCACCTCAAACTTGCCTGATGATCTCTTTGCTGAACCTGGCCATCAGGACATGTCAACTGTCTGGTGAAGCCCTGTCCTGCTAGCTATATTATCACCCTCAGCTCCTGGCCCCTCTGTTTGCTTGTGCTCTTCATCAAGTCTCTTCTGTGTGGATGAAGTGATCTGGAAAGGTGCTATGTAACACCAAGCTGAAGTTTACTTGCCTTCTTGCAATGTTTTTGTGAGGTTGTAGAATGTGAACCGAGAGAAGTAGGAAAAGACATGCTACTGGGGTAGGGAAGAAACAGGCAAATCTCAACTGTGCATTCATACCTCTTCTTGAAGTAAAGTACAGAGCTTCTGACATTTTATTTTTATATGTAGTCTCTAAATTTGTATGTGGAGGTGCACAAGTCCCATCAGTGACCTTTGGGAAAGTGGAGGTACCTCAGCCCCGAGTTAGACAAGATGAGTCTGGGTTTGAGCACTTCGTGTCATCACCCGTTGCATGTTTGAAACATCACATGAAATGGATAGGCAGATTTTAAAAATCAATTTTTTTAAATCATTTCAGTTCTTTCCACATGTTTCTGTGCACAAAAAAAAAACCCCAAACAGCTATATTTAAGAGTTTGCTTAAAACTTGGCATAAATTGGTTGGCTTACAGTGACTGCTGCTCCCATTTTGTATTTTGAGAGGATGTTTGTAACACAGGAAAATTAGGCTACAGATGTCTGAGTTCCTGTGAGTGCTCACGACAGAGGAAACTAGATGTTTGAAGTGTTTCCAGTGGAATAAAAAGTCACTGCAAGATGTAGACACAACAGAGTTTTTAACCACTGCTTAAAAACCTTGCCTAGAGTTGTCCATAGTTGTAAAATAGTGAAAAATTGCTATTAATAGCTTTTCATCTGTGTGTCCTGTAAAATACTGTAATGCCACTTTACATAATTGAACTGGAAGGTTATATAAAATTTATCTTCACACTGTTTTTAATAAACAATGTAGCTATAAATTTCGTAACCTCACAATGTTCAGATTGCATATTCATGTTTGGAATTTCTCTCCTAAATCTTGTATTTTTTTTTCTTGTTTATATTGTAACTTACCTGCAAATTTCTCTCAAAATAAAGTCTTCCCAAAAAGCCTGTCAAAATCCCAGCTTTAGGTATTCAGTCCACAGTGAAACCGTGTGTTAGATCCTGAAAGCACTGTATAAGAATTAACCATACTAATGATAGAAGCTTTTTCATTAGAAGTCTACAGAAGTAGAACAATGTATTGGACATTGCATTTAACAGAGTTAATTAGTGTACAATGGTTATTTAATATGTTAATCAAGTTTTAATCATGATAAAATAGACTAATCTTGCCATTATTCTGCCATTATAAAAGTGTAATTGAAATAGATTGGAAAAAAATAGAGTACATTCTTGTCAGTGTCTTAAAAACTCTGAGTTCAGAAGCACTGCAGTACTCAGGCGCACATTTCAAAAAATGTTGCATTTTGTCAAAGTAGATTTAATTCAGTTCGTGTTTTATGGTAAAACCGAGAGCCACCCACTTGGCAGAAACAAGATCAGGACTGCAAACATGTTATCTTTTAGTTTGATTTCCTAGGGAAAAGGCTAATGCAGCCATGGTGTCTGTCTCTGACCGTGTTTATCTGTCGTTCTGGACATCCTCATCAAGTCCAAACTCTTGGAAAACTTCAACCAAAGTTGTCAGAGGAGTAGCAGTTCTGAAGGAATGAAGTGTCCACAAGCTTCAGAAAAGTATGGAAGAGGAGAGAGTTGTTAGTAGTAGCTATGCTGACAAGTGGCTGCAAGCTGAGCTCTGGCATTAGACTTCTGGGAATCTTCGCAAGAGACGAGCATCATGAGTGCACTACAGAGTTCTTTTGGGTTTCATTAGACATTAGAGAATCCAACCACACGTACAAGTTCATAGGAATCCAGGCCCCATTAGTCTTCAGCTACCACTTGGGTTATCTTCTAAAGGAAATCCATGCAAAGAAGTCTCACACCTGAGGTCCAGTTGAGTACACCAAGGATGCATACCTGGGAAACAGGCCATGGTGAACAAAGAGAGGGGATCTGCAGTTTAGACACAGGCACAGGGCAGCACATTTCGTTAGGGAGGGAGAGGCTGCTTTCCCACTTAGGTGTGTGGTAGCCCAATTGTACCAGCAGCCGCAGTGACAATTATAAATCTGTGATTGAATTTTTTAATTTTTTTTAATTTCCCTCTAGCTTTTGGGGCAGTCTTCAGAGTTCATGTTTTTGGTCTATCCTCTGCAACCAAGGTGTCATCAGTGTTTTAACTATCTTTCAAAATAATTAAGTCTGATGCATTCATGACTTCAGGCTGGAATCTGTAAAAAAGTACCTGGTCTTGTGATGCTCCAGATAGCACTGTAAGATGTGGAAGCCCAGATAACTCTGATTTCAGATCTTTCACTGGTGTAAATGAGTAAATCGGATTAGTTGCAACTATTTAGAGGCCTTACTTTGTATTTTGTGAATAAGCCAAAATCTTGTTGATTTCCAAGGGTGCCACACTTTCCTATATCTGTGAATGTTGTTAGTGTCTGTGCACTGTGACTGGTGTCTAATTATCTCTGCAGAAATATTGTTCTTCTGAGATCATGAAACTCATTCTTTTTTTTTTTTTTTTTTCTCTATTCTATTAACTGTAATTCTGTGAGCTATGGGCTTAATTTTTTGAACTACTGCTAACAACAACAGTGTGGATAAAATCATACCACTTTCAGTACTGGAGAATAATTTCATGCACACCTTTCTGCTAGCAGGCTCTCAGAGGGAGTATGTTGTAGCAAAGTTTGCAGTGCTGTATCTCTTAGTAAAGAAATGTCAGGTTTAGTGGTGCAGAATACACTGTCTGCCTGTTTCCTGACTGATCACTTTTGATGTGAGTCGTGGTTTGGATTATTTTCTAGATTCAATTTTGTTAAGAATCAGTTAAACAATCAGCCATTCATAGTGATGAGATTAAAGTAATTGCTGATAATTTTTGCAATGCCCTTTTTATAGGAGGATTGACAAAGAGCAATCAAAGATTTCTGATATGGGGTCCAATTTGTCCTAATAGTGACCAAAACAAGCATCTGAGCCAGTCTAAGTTCTGACACAAGTGGTGGTGCAAAATGACATGAACACCTTTCTTTTAGTAGTCTAGGAGACTTTTCTTGGGACACTTAGTCATAACACTGGAGAGCCCTGTATCTTGTTTCCTTCATCTCTACAGTTCTGGCAGTCAGGGGAGGAAGCTGAAGAACAGAGACATCTCCAGATGACCTCCCTTCCCCTGCAATGGTGCTGAGCAGCCAGAGCAGGACCTCTGCTCCAAACAGAGCGCATCCCCCACTGATGAGGTGTGCATTGCAGTGGTCTTGTCTGGCTAAATTACAGCAAGTTTTGGCCTTGAAAAGTAATTGACTGCAATGTTGCTTTTTTACCAGTCATTTTGAGCCTCTGGTCTACATGGATTAAGGGCTGCTTCTGAGGACCCTCCTTTCCCATGCAGGAATCAGCACTGCCCATGCAATGCTTTGGTATTCTGCAACTTGAAAATGTTTGTTTGCTGATTTCTACAGTGCAAAGGATTTTGTGAAATTATAAGCCAACAGTGTTAGGAGTGCATACTGCCCAAACATTTATGGAACCTTAAGTACAAAGGTTTTGTTTAATGAACTGAAATATGGCATCATTTCAGATGATTAGGGAAATTGACAGGATATAGGGTTATCCAGTTAAATGTTTACAAAATAGTACTCACTTTTTCTGATGTGTAATTTTGCTTTCAACAAAAACCTATTTGGTAAATTTAGTTGATAAACTCATTGTTCCCCTTTTTTTAATGAAGTTAGTTTTGTTCTCCAGGTTTCAAAAATGACCCATATTCTTTTTTTCATTAAAATGTTCGCTGATCATTTTCACTTAAATTTAACCAAGAATGGATGCAGATCAGTTGCTAAAGAGTCCATTTTCCAAAACATTACAGTCTTGGGAGGGGTAGTATA
The DNA here is from genome assembly GCF_000699245.1 of Pterocles gutturalis. Classification (NCBI taxonomy): domain Eukaryota; kingdom Metazoa; phylum Chordata; class Aves; order Pterocliformes; family Pteroclidae; genus Pterocles; species Pterocles gutturalis. Next base: position 6,378 of record NW_010144884.1, read on the forward strand.
GCTCTGGTAAATTTAAAATGTTGCTAACCTTTTGTGATGGGTTTGCCCTTGGCTGGGGGCCAAACCACACACCCACTCCCGGAAATCCCCCCCCACCCGAGGACAGGGGAGAGAATTAAAGGGGTAAAGGGAAAAAA
>NW_010144885.1:0-500 GCF_000699245.1 Pterocles gutturalis
CCCAGACTGAGAGCTGACTGAGGGAGGGAAAAGGTCTTCAGAGGGGGACCACCCTAAGAGAGCTTACCTGGAAAGAGAGCTGACCCAGAGGAAAAGAGATCTGGAACAAAAAGGGACTAGCTTCTGGAGAGCCCTCACCTATATATACTGGGCATGATGTGTATGTTAAGGAATAGACTACTGGCCACTTTGGGTCTCAGTCCCCAACCTATGATCAAATCGCAGGCTAGTAATTGGGCTGTGCTCCCTCACAGCTTCTCCACCATAGAATCATTGAGGTTGGAAAAAGATGTCAAGGATCATCAAGTCCAACCGTCAACCCAACACCACATAACCCACTAAACCATGTCCCTAAGCATCACATCTACACATCTCTTGAACGCCTCCAGGGATGGTGACTCCAGCACTTCCCTGGACAGCGTGTTCCAATGCCTGATCACTCTTTCAGTGAAGAAATTTTTTTTACTATCTAGCCTAAATCTCCCCTGGTGCAACTTGAG
>NW_010144886.1:0-1724 GCF_000699245.1 Pterocles gutturalis
AGATGCCCTCAGCCGCCCCGCGGGGATTCCTCTTGTTCGGAGCCCTGGGAGCGTTTGAGTCCAGCTCTTAAAGCCAACGCCAGAGTGCAGGGAGTTGGGAACGTCCCCATCAGAACGGGTGTTCGCTTGGTGATGTGCCAGCATGGATCGCCCACGCGGCCGTAACCACCCGACATGGCTCTCATCATCTCTACACACTCTCTCCCCCCAAGCCTGGGTGTTTTTTCAGGGAGATGAGATGCCGTGCCAGCTTACAGCCTGGGTCTCCGTGGCAGGATCCATGTCCTGCACTCGGATGTGGTGAGTTCAGTCAGCTTTTGTTTTCTGACTTCCTCCATTTGTGGCACCTCGCTGGCATCCTTTCCCCTTTCTCCAGCTGCAGACAGTGAGCGGCCCCCCTGCAGACGGCAGGTCTCCCCCCACCCCGCAGCAGCTGCCTCCTGGCCTTCTCGGGGCATCCCCCTCCTCTGACACCCTCTCCAGCCCATCCCTGCTCTTCCAAGGGCTTCACCCAGCACCATCACTTATTTATCTAGTGGGGGTGGAAAAATCCTGCATAGGAAGTAAAGCCTGTGAGAAGGAACCTTGGCATGAGCTGCTCTAGTTTTTCCTGTATGTGATGAAAGGACGTCTGCCCTGAAATGATGTTCTGAGGATAAAAGAAGAGACAACAGGTGAAAAGCAGAGAGCCAGGAGAGGCGCAGTGTAAGAGAAGGGTGATCACAATTAGACGCCTTAACGTGCCAGCGGCTTGGCAGTGCTGCAAGGGCACTTCCAGCCTCGCGTAGCTCAGGAGAGGTAACCCATGTACCTTTTTCCCCTGAGGCTTTGAAATTGCTAGACCAGAGGCACTGCAAAAGCTCCCATATTTATCGAGGCTGGGAAATAATGCACACTGCTCAGACCACGCTGTCTAGACAAAACCAGCTTCTTCTGAACATACCAGACAGTCGACTGCAATGGGTAGAGGTGAGTTTTATAGCTGCCATTGTCACTGTGTAAAGTTCTGTCACTATGTGACGCTCCTTTTTGCAGTAGATGCAGAAATTTCTTGCTTCATAGCACACGTGCCCATCTGACAGCACCATGCAGACCCAGCGCTGCCCCGTGGTCAGACTTCTGACAGTGGGAAAGGCGATTAAAAACTTCAGCTCTGCAGAATTGGGCGTATTAGTGATGCCAAGCACATTTTGAAGGAAGATCAGAGATGGAACAATTTGCCGTGTTCTCACAGAAGGGGTTAGTTCCCATTTCAGCTGCCACGCTGGCTTAGCAGACTGCTGGGTAAGCAGTTCTGACAGCAAAAAACCTGCTGCCCTCACCAGTGTCAGCCGCCCAGCAGCGGTCCTGCTCCGGCTGGGGCACCCACAGGTGACATTCCCTCCATCAACAGCCTCCGACGTATTCTGGGCTCTTTCCTCAGCTGACAGCAGGTAAATCAATCTGAACACGCCAAGTTTCCGCTGCACCTCTGTGCAGTACCCGTGTCTGCCATCACAGCATCACCCAGCGCTTGCGAAAGATCCTCAAAGTTGTGACAGACACGTACCACGCCCACGCCGACGGCCTGCCCAGGCGAGTCATGCTGCGAACAGCACGAATTGTAATAATCCTTCACAAACAGCACGAATTGTAATAATCCTTCACAAACAGCACCCGAGTGTCACAGAACACCTGGGGCAAACCCGCAGCCTTGAGAGCGGGCCGAGTTCAGGCCAGGGCAC
>NW_010144887.1:0-5942 GCF_000699245.1 Pterocles gutturalis
CAAGCCGGGCCCGAAGCTGGACAGCCGGGCCGAGACGTGCTTCGTGAACTGCGTGGAGCGCTTCATCGACACCAGCCAGTTCATCCTGAACCGGCTGGAGCAGACGCAGAAGTCCAAGTCAGCCTTCTCAGAGAGCCTGTCCGACTGAGCGGGACCAGCGCCTCGGGGGACGCCAGGCCCTCCGCCGCACCGGCTGCTGGTCACTGCTGCCTGAACGACCCAGGATCAGCTCTGGGGTTTAGGATTTAATTAAATGCCAGTCTCGGGGAAGTTGCAGCTACATGAGAGCCCATGACAGAGGCACGGTCGCTCCTCCTCTGGGTGATGTGCTGCTTCCAGCCCTGCAGGCCAGCAGCTTGCTTTATGCTGGGACTCCAGGGCTACCGACATTTGGAACGCGCCCACTCAGCTGACCGGAGGGGTGGTGATGCTTGTGTCAGAGGGTGCTCCCAGCACTGATGTGAATCTCAGCTCTGGGCAAGGCCAGCCTGCAACTGCTGCCTTAAATGGTGCTCCACAAAACAAGCCCTCTTCGGTAGATGCTAACGAGCCCTGCAGGCACCATTGCTGTGCAGTCTGGTACAGGCACCCTTAGCAAGAAGAGCTTGTTGGGCACAGTGATCATCCCAGGCAGTGTCACTACTGGAAAATACTTTCAGACTTCCATAGGTAATCATTAACATGGCCAAGTGACAAATTTTCAAATTGCAGCACAACTCTGTCAATACTGACTTGCTCCGTTAACTGCTTTCCCCTGGTCAATGTAATAAATACTAACTGGGTCAATTTTTAACATGATATTCTCCTTTGTTCAGGTAGATGATCACCAACAATTGAAAATCTGGCCTTCTTGTCACTCTCTCTCCTTCCCAGTAATCCCATTTATTGCAAAATTGGTAGGGAGGAGGCATAATTTTCTTCTGGCTACAAAGTCTGCTCTAATTTCTTGCTCAATTAATTTGGTCCTGTGAATCAGACTTGTTTCTGGGAGAGGCTGTGGCCTTTCCTCCCCTTCCCCAAAGGGCTGACAGCTCCTTCTGTCGTGTAAAGTAGTTTCTTTAGAGAGACAAAATGTAGGAAATTAGTAACCAGTGACTTTATAACTTCATGCATCTTTACCTGTGGAGACCACTGGAGGGAGGCCTGTGGCTGTGTCATCTGGACCTCTGCCCCCAGGACACAGAGAGGAGCTTCTAACTGGACAAACAACCACCACCCTCTGGAAAGGCAGTGTAGCATTTCAGCAGTGTTTACATACAGCATGGCAGTGGGAAGCCTGGAGTGACCCACTGACAGTGGCTTGGAGCTCTATGCAGGAACTTCATAAAGTACTTCTTTTGCACATGTCCATTTGCCATGGGTGGCTGGACAGGGGGTGTGAGTTCCTAACATGGGTGGCTTGTTCCCAGGAAGGCTGCTGGCTACAAGTTCAGGATGTGTTAAACTGAGCTATGCAGATATAAACCCACATAAATGAGGATACAACTGTCTAGACATCTTTCAGAAACTTGCTTAAATAGCTAAGGACTCTTAAATCACTCCTGTTTCCCACAGTTAAGTGATTCCCTCTCCTGTCCCTATCTTGAATTTCTCTCGAGCATCCGCATGGTCCTTCCTACCCCTGTAATCCTTCATGCCTTTCAGTGCTGGCCCAGCTCTTGGTACAAATGCATCACTAGTCACCTGGTAACTGAGCAAGTAGTTTTTTAATAGGATGCAGTAGGCAGGTGCTTCATCCACCTGCACAGCAGATATTGCATGGGGAGGCTGGTCCCTCTAAGAGCCACAGGAGCATGTGGCAGCACCACTGAAGTTTTCCAGTTTTGGCTGTATTCTGTTCCTGGATTTGAATCTGTAAATAAATTCCAGCAGAGTAAGCAAAACAAGTACTTGAGAGAGGAATTTTTTAATTAATATTCTGGGTATGTCATCTTTAAAGCCAGACATCCATCTTCTCTCCGTGTAATGTTAGCACCATGTTAGAATATCTGGTAGCTGTTAATCTTCTAAGTATATTTTTAAAAATGAGACCTCCCCAAATGTGTGGTCTTCACATTTAGTAAGGATTAGCACTGTCTTAGTGCTGCAGGCCTCTGCACAGCTGAAGCCTGTGTCCTGACGAGGGCAGATCAATTCTTCATGTAAAAGAACAGTGAAGAGGCACCGGATCCCAGGAACTGTGTGGTTCCCAGGGCTCCTGTCTGTAGCTGCAGGAGGCCACTGTCCCTGTCAGCCTCCTGGCAGTGGCAGGTCACCCATCTTGCACCTGGGGCAGGTAGATGGTAACTGCCAACTCCTGCTAGTGCAGTAGTAGCTAGCAGCAGCTGAGGCAGCATGTTCAACCTTGCAGTGGAGCTGCTCAGCAGTGGGAGCAGAAAGGTAGCAGCTGAGAGGCTTCCTCACATGCTTTCACCTTCCTCCTCTTCCTCCTCTGTGCTCTGAGAGCCTTTGTCCTCTGAGGAAAGAAGAGGCTGATGCTGACATGACTGATGTCTGTCTGTGCTCCTCCACGTGGCATGCAGGTCTACCCTGCCTTGCTGCAGGAAGAGGGGCAGGAGGTCGGAGGTGAAGGGCATGTCCCTAAAGGCGTGCAGGAGGAAGATGCCAGACACAATGGTGAGGAAGCCGCTGATGGTGCCAATGATGTTGTCTAGCACCATGTGTTGCCACTCCTTGAAGAGGATGGCAGAGCACATCATGACTGCTGTGGTGAACAGCACGTAGTAAACAGGTGTGACCACAGATGTGTTGAAGATGTCCAAGGCTTTGTTCAGATAGTTGATCTGGACGCTGATGCAGATCACCAGGCACACCAGGAGCACCCAGCCCAGTGGTTCTTTCAGGACTGGCTTCCCGGAAAACAGTTCTTTCAGGGTAATCCCCAAGCCTTTGACACAGGACACAGAAAGCGAGCCGATGGCAGAGCAGACCAAAACATAAACTAGGACGTTGCTCTGTCCACAACGGGGTCCAGCCACAAAGATAAGCAGAAGGGAGCTCACCAGGACACACACAGCAAATACAATGAATCCTCAGGGAAAGAAGAATTAAAGAGCTCTATCAGAGAACTGTAGCACCAGTGATGTAACTGAATGGCAAGTAGAGATGGAGGAGAGGTGGGTAACTGCCCCATCAGTCTGTGTTTTTAGCCTTGAACTGTAGGGACTGAGGTTGGGAACAGAGCTGGTCTCCAGCCTGAGCAAAGCTGCAGAGACAACAGCAGCTACAGTGCTGCCCCACAGCACCACCCAAGTCAGCCTGTCAGGGGATACAGCTGCCTGTGCTGGAAGGGGTAGGGGCACAGCCAGGCTCTAGCACTAACGGAGGTGGGGGGCTTGTTGACCAGGAAGATGATAGGGCACAGCTCTGCCGGGGGCCCAGGAGGCTGGCAGAAGGCTTGGGAAGCCCTAGCTGAACTCTGGAGGCTGTGGTGGCATAAAGAGGAAAAGTGCCACATCACAGGAGTGCAAGGCCCTGCCAGAGTGCTCCCTGTAATGAGGAGCAGAGTCTGCCTGTTACTCTGCTTTGATCTTCTCCCTGTGCTTCCTTCCTCCATCTTCTGTGGTTTATGGTATTGCCTAAATCATATCTTTGCAACCTGATTCATCTTCTAACATATCAGGACTACTTGATCTCGGGTATAACTCCTTGCATCACTTGTTTATCTTTGCCTGAAGTTCCTCCTCTGTCTTCCCTCAGGGACACCACTGCCACCCTCATGTACAGGAATTCCCTCTCCTATCCTGGCACTGCCACAGGCCAGCCTCTTCTGACAGCTGCAGCTAATTCCCATGCTCTACACTTTTTGCATCTGTACCTCATAGACAGTACAAAAAGAGCACACTTGGTAACTGTTAATGACCCAAGTTCTCATCCTGCTTCAGCACAGATCGAGTGACTTGAAAGCATCACCCAGACTCCCTGTCTGCTTCCTTCATCCGGGGTCAAGAGGACTTGACAGTCCTAAAAAGCCATTCTGAAGGTGGCATGTCCCTGTATGATTTGAGCTAGTTAATAAGGTGTAAAAGTGACTTGGAAGCATCACCCAGACTCCCTGTCTGTGAGGTGGGGTTCCTGTCTGCTTCCTTCATCCGGGGTCAAGAGGACTTGACAGTCCTAAAAAGCCATTCTGAAGGTGGCATGTCCCTGTATGATTTGAGCTAGTTAATAAGGTGTAAATCCTCTGAGCACGTGCATTAAATACTGTTTGACTTTCACCAGTCTTTCCCATTTAGAGTGTGGATACCCCAGCCATTCTGCACCACAGAAGGCAAACCACAAGCTATCCTGGACACAGCGGAATGTTTCCTCCACTGGTGTGCAGAACAAGAAATAGCCCAATTACCCTTTAGTTCAGTCCTTCCCAACCTCGCGAAGCTGTATTCTACCTTCTACTGTCATTTCCAAGCCTGAAGTTGACAGGACCCCTTTTATTTAAGTACCTGGATCTTTCAGCTTCTCTGCCATTGACTCCAGGCTGGAAACCTCTTCTTCTTGTGGAGCATGGATCACCATCACCGTGGAGCCCAGGATACTCAGGATGCAGCCAATCTTCCCATGAACATTCAGCTGTTCATTCAGGAAAGTAGAAGATAGAACTGCACTGAAAGACAGTAAAAAAAACCCAAACCAATTAGGCCAAGGGGTAGGGTTCCTGAGGGAAGAGAGAGAGGAAAGCAGAGCAACTGCTTTTACTGCTAAGGGGTGATAGGTGAGGTAAGGGTGTTTCTGAGGCTGCTTACCTAACAAGGACACTTAGAGCACCCAGAGGAGTTACCAGCGTTGCAGGGGCAAAGGCATAGGCAGCAAAATTTGCTGCTTCTCCAACTCCCACTGCAAGATAAAATTGTGTCAGGTGAGCATCAAAGCAGGAGCAATGCAGCATAATACAGGTTTGAGTGCAGTCAGAAGAGAGCCTCAGTTTCCACCTGAGCATCCCATGTTTCTCTGAGGTATGTTGTGCAACCAGGAAAGAAAAGCACCAGCAAGAACAAGCAGAAGCCTGATATAGATTCCCTTGGGAAGAAAAGGTTTGTGGTGACATGTGGTGATCCGTAGTCACACGTGGCTATGCAGCTGAGCAGCAACCACAGAAAACTATTTCCATAGTGTCCTCAAAGCTGAACGGAGTTTTGACCCATTTTGTATTTCTAAGTCATGTTCTTCTCCTGGAACAGCTTTTACAGCTTTTTAAAGGATAAATCAAGTATAATTAGTTATTAACACTGAAAAGTGTAAAATAGAGCTGCTGAAATAGCTGCAGCACTAAACCCAGGGTGCTGGATGTGCCATTACAGCTACATCGTCTGGGTGGACTGTTTCAGAAGCACTTAACCCAACCCAGTTAGACCAACTCCTCAACTCCTGTTTAGCAGAGACACATGGTAATGCATGACACTTTAGAATATTTTAGAGTTTTAATTAGATCAACATCCTCAGACACTCAGATAAAAATCATGCAGTCAAACAATGGTCACAATCATAAAACAAAAAAGCAACTGGAAGCAATGACAAACACACTCCAAAGTACGTCTTGCTACAGTTTCAGAGCAGGTACTTACTGCACAGCAGCCCTGCCCACCAAAGCCATTCTTGCAGGTACGAGTGACCTCCTTGCCCTAAGTAAGGAAGAAAGAGCAACAAGAAACCTCAGATGGAGCTACACAAAAGGTTCATTGTCCTGCCAGAACTGTCTCGGAGAAGAAAGCGGGCCCAGCCTCATCTCTCTGTGCAAGGCTGCCTTGGTTCTTGCCTTGTCGCACAGTGGCCTGACCCAGACATGGACAAGCACTGATTCTTCTACCCTAAAAGCAATGATTTTATCCCCTGGTTCTCCCGCGTTTGGAACAGGAGCGGTTATAGGGATGTGGCTGTTAGCTACAGGCAACGGCGGGCTATTCCCCTGGACAGAGTGCTTCTACAACAAAACGCGCCGCAGGCCA
>NW_010144888.1:0-2648 GCF_000699245.1 Pterocles gutturalis
TGGCACTGGGTTCCCGGGAAGCCAGCTCAGAGGGGCTGGGGGGCATTCGGGTCTGGGGGGGGTGCCTCAAAGGAGCTGCTGACAGCATCTTCGAGGGTGACAGGGTTTCTCCCAGGCAAGCCAGGTGGAAGAGGCTCCTGCCAAGCCAGGGCACGTGCTGCCGATGGAGCCGTGGGGCTAGTGAGGACCTGTTCTCCTGGCCAGGATGCACACATAGCATGTTGGGGCACAGACTTTCCCCAGGGCTGCACGGGGTGACGCAGTGCGGCGGTGACATCCGGCTCCAGCGCCGCTGTGGGGTCCCCCCTGAGTACAGGCTGGGAGGCTGTCCCCACTGGTCTGCCAGATCCCTGCCCCGGATCTGCAGAAGGCACGGCTCCCCATGGGGACAAATGTCGTCACAATAACTCATCTTTGACCTTTCCTGGCCATCACCTCTTTGGGCAATACTTCTTCCCAAAAGGATGCTCAGCTACAAAACCAGCAAGCCTGGGCTGATGTTGGGACCTCCAGGCTGCAGGTGAAATGCTGCCAGACCCCCATTTCTGGTGGCAGGCATCTGAGAAAGGGAGGACAAAGAAGTCGGTGGCGTTTAGCTTGGAAAATTCCAACAACCTGCCCCTACATTTGCTGCTGAGCTGAGGCTGCCGGCAGCTGGAGGCAGTGCAATTTTTATCCTCTGAGGACTGACACAGAGGCTCATGGCGAGGACTCACCCGTGCGTTAGAATTGCTTCATTTTCTCGACATTCAACAAAAGTCTGAGACGTCCTGTTCCCGCACCCCGCCATCCCAGCGCAGCCCTGGGGAAAAAAAACACCCAGAAAGTCAGGAGGAAACGGGAGCATCCCGGGAAGCCCAGGCCAAGTGGCAAACCCCAAAAGGCAAACCCCAAAGCAAGCATCCAGGGGAAAATGTGTCATGCCTGCCAGGACACCAGCACTTTGCTAGCAGAGTCCTGGGAGTCTCTACCTGGGGTTTTCCCTTCTCTCTGCACCCACACCACCCTGCGAGGTTCAGGACGGGATGGAGACACCCTCTCGGTCTCCTTGCCCTTGCTGTGTCTGCAGACCCGTCCCCCCCTGCCCCATCAGGGCAGCTCTGCAGGGCCTCTCCCCATCACAGTCCTGGTTTGGGAAGAGGGGATGTTGGCCCTGCATGTGTCCTGGGCCAGAGACCTCTTCCAGACCCAGAGGAGACAGGGGAAAAATAAAATCCTGTAGTGTTTCCTGTAATGCCTCATTCAGCAGCAACATCCAAAATAAACACTGGGGCTGTTCAAACAGGCTGAAAGCTCCATCAGCGTTTCAGACACGGAGACCCAGAGGTGAAGCAGGCACTGGTGCTGCCACAGTGCCTCAGGAGCATCGCTCCCCCTGTCCCCACAATGGCCTGGTGGCTGCCCAGGCCCCGGGGCTCTTTCCGGCCATGTCTGAGCCCCCGGATGGTGCTCCTGCACTTGGGGCTATGGGGTTATTCCCCAGAAAAGCTTTCTGCAAAGCATGCTCAGGAGGCACATCATCTGCTGCGTCCTGCCACAGCAGTGGGACCTGATGGTCCCCTGCCACCGCGTGCACTGGGGTCTGCTCATCTGTCCCTGCAGCCAAGACTGAAAACCCCCCAAACTGCTTCTCGCTGAGTGTATTGCCACACTCCTACAGAGGTACACCTGTCAAAAAAACATAAAACTGTAAAAAGCTCCTGTTGTGTCACCTCAAAACCTTGGTGGCATTCTCTTGGCAAACACTAGCACACATCTTGTTCCTAGGGACTGGTAGTTGGTGGTTGCACTGGAGGGGAGTTAGCTCCTTTGTCCTCATCCCTCCTCCATTCTCGCACCTCCTCCATCCTTGTACCTGCTCCATCCTTGTACCTCCTCCATCCTTGCACCTCCTCCATCCTCGTACCTGCTCCATTCCCCTGGCCCTGCCCCAGGCGGGTACCGAGCGACGCAGGCAGGACGAGCAGAGAGCAGCAATGTTTTGGGGCTTGTTGCAAAGCCACCGATGGACTTTGGGATGGTGCTTAACCAACAGCTCCTTGGGTTGGCCACTGGTTGCAGGAAAATGTCAGCCACTCTGGCGTCTCCATGGCATGCACGCAGCTTTCTGATGTCTCTTGTTGCAAAAGGACAACCAGCCCTTGTTCAGCATCAGCTAGAAATCCTCACACTACAGTTATCCATCACTCCGTTGAAATGTTCCCTGGCCCATGACAGCAGAAGAGACATAAATCTGGGCAGTGATTTCCCCAAATCGATACAGAAGCATGCTCCCTGATGAAGAGCGAGTGGAAGAAACAGTGGGTAGATGGCTGGTTGTACCCTGCTGTGTTGCACGGCTTTCTTCAGCCTGGAGTCCGTGTTTCTGCCCTGTAAACCTCCTCGGGGTCATCCTCTGGAAGGTGCCCACAACCTGGCTCTTGACTTCATCCGAGAGAGCCGAGGCCCCAGCGCTGCCCGGCAGGCTCCAGCCTGACCCGCAGGCATCGCTCACCCCTTCCTTGTGACGGTGCCGAAACACCCCGTGCTGCTGTCACACGTACTCCCATGACCCATCTCCTCCCACCCTCCAGTGGCACCGGTCACACTGTGATGAATCCCTCTCCATCCTCAGGCGCGGGGACCCGTGTGCCCTCTGGCACACGCAC
>NW_010144888.1:2659-2900 GCF_000699245.1 Pterocles gutturalis
CACACCGACAGCCCCCGAGTCCCCCTTCTCAGGGGTCACCCCCACTTTGGGAAGACGTGGCTGCATCTCCCCGTTTTTATCCCTCCAGCAGCGATGTTCTCTGCTTTCGGGCAGTTTCCCACACGTGCCCCTTCCCACCCTACCCCGGGAGCTGCGCTTTCCAGAGGGCAGGATATGTCCTGGCGCTGGGTGATGCCCAGCAGGACCCAAAGGGGCGAGAGGCTCGAATCTGGGCTGGACA
>NW_010144888.1:2944-3258 GCF_000699245.1 Pterocles gutturalis
CTGTCACATGGGAAAGGGTGCTGGGGACATTATGTGACATGAAGAGCAGTCAAATACAGATTTTCATGCCATTCTCAGGTCACCCTAAGCCACCCCCTCACCAAATGCCCCTGTGTCCCCATAACCCCCAGTTCAACACTGGGATTCCTTGGGACAGACCAGCCCTGGAGCCCCTCTCTCCCTGCCAGCTCTCTTTGGGTTCCTGGGTGCGATGTGGAGGGTTGTCACCCCTTCCAGCCCACCCCACGGGGCTCCATCCCTCCTTGTCCCACTGTGCAGGACCCCTCTGCTCCCCAGCCCCCAGTGAGCACAGC
>NW_010144889.1:0-944 GCF_000699245.1 Pterocles gutturalis
TCAGCAGTATTATTATAGAGATATTTTTATGTTAGCTGTCTAATCAGAAAGTTTAAAACATGTTCTAATTAATGTTTTGTCCAAGAAAACATACGAGAAAACATATGGAATGACTCGTCTTTACTTAAACATTGGGATAGATTGTGAATCTGAATTGCTGTGGGTGTTCTGCACAGATTTACAAATAGACACACTTCACCCACGGGAGGAGAGTCTCATCTATGTCGGTGTACAATGTTATGTTTTCTGGGGTAGAACTCTCCCTTGGAGGTATTCAGGAGTGATTAACATGGACAAGTGTTATGCAAAAATTATCTTCTCTCTATGAAATAGTCCTAGGAGGAATGGAAGGGCTACTACTGCATTTTAGCCAAGCTGAAGGGGCATGGATAGGAGGAAAACCAACACTCCACTTGAGAAGAAATACCATCCCCAGCGCACTTCACCATGCACACAACAGACTGGATTTCCCTGAAAACAGAGCTCAGAAGTAATTGGACCGTGCACCTCCCAGGACAGGGAAAACTGGACAGGACATTTCCCTTGGATGGTGGTCAACCTCAGACAGGAAAAGTTCTGTGGGTGTATGGGGCGCCCTCAGGTTTTATTGCTGTGGTGGGATGTCGTGGTGCCAGATTAAAACAGTTCACACCCTGAGAAGATCATCTGTCAGTCTTCATTCTCTTAACTGCAGTCAAATATACAGAGGTATCAGGCAAAACTAGGGAATCAGTTTCCATTTTTGTCTCATAAGAATGTGAAACTCCTACTCCAGCAAGAGCAACAGGAAATGAAAAACGTGATGGAAATTGTGTTTATATCTGGGCAAATATGTCACTTACACCAGACCAGGAATGCTTAAGTATATGTCTCTATTGATAGTCACATTTGAGCTCTTCCCTAAATTTTTTCCTTTTTTTTTTTTTTTTTTCTCCTCATTTCTT
>NW_010144889.1:1140-1496 GCF_000699245.1 Pterocles gutturalis
GGTGACAGTTAGACCCTCAGCAGGCATCCATGTCGCCTTAGTTGAAACTGCAGGAACTCTAGTTTTATGTATTTATTTAAGTGACCAGGGTGTCTTGGTTCTGCCCACAGTGTGTCAGCCAAGGCGGGAGCTGTCACAAAGACACAAGTGGAGACACGTCTTCGATGCCCCTCTCACCAGGGCCTCCTACTTTCTGGGGACTCCCCTGCCATTAGCAGTCGTACATCTATAAACAGGGATGGGAAATCACATCACAGAACAAGCTACACCCCCGTGTGGGTCAGACAGTGACCAGCCCCTTCCAAGCTGTGTTTCCTTCTTAGTACCCCCAGGCTCTGCAGAGTTCCTGTTCTACC
>NW_010144890.1:0-3725 GCF_000699245.1 Pterocles gutturalis
TTATATATACAGAACTTTAAAATGGTCTTTCTTTTAGAAGCTGTTTTAACAATTTTGAAGTGCAGAGCAAATGAGCATTGGGAAGAACTATGCTTAGGAGGGGTTAACAAACTGTAGAAGCAGAGGTTGAGGAAAACTGCTGGTTTGGTTTTTTTTTTTTTTTTTTTTTTTCTGTAGAAGTGTGCTTTGTTGCTGGCTTATTTACCTTGTAGTGCATTGCATATGCTTCTGTGAACAGGGAAAAACACTGTTTTGGGATGAATTAACAGAAGCATAACTTGTGGGATGTGCAAGTTAATCCTGCTGTGCTGGGCATTGTCCACTTTCACATGCTGAGCTTCATGAACAAACTGGAGAGTCCAGAGCAGAGCAAGAATAATTTAGCACCTAGAAAACACAACCTGTGGCCAAGATGAGCAAACTTGGCCTTTTTCAAGTAGAGAAGAGAGTCATATCTGCAAATGGACAAAAGGTGGCTGCAAGGAGGAGTAAAATAAGCTACTCTCCAAATTCTTGGTGGGTAGAGAGAGAAATTATGAGTTTAAATTGCAGCAGAGCAGCTTCACAGTGTAGAGAGAGCAGAAGAAACTGATGCTGAAGGGCTGGTGGAGCTGTAGGCTGCCTTGGCATGTTGAGGAATTTACATCATGGGTGATTTTGAACAGGAGTATGTTATGGATGATAATACGGTTATATTTGAGCTTTTTGGGGAGGTGGATTAGATTGTCTTTGAGGTTCATCCCAGCCATGTGATTCTGCTCTTACACTAATATGATCACAGAAAAGATTCTGCTTTTTTTTTTTTTTCCACAGCACTTATTGCTCCAAATATAATTTGAGCAATTGAACTACCTTTTCCCAGAACATCTTGTAGGATGATGTAGTACTTATTTAATGTGATGTTGAGAGCAACAGAACTACGTCCTTAGGCTTAATTTAACTTGTATTTGAACTGCCTTGAGTAAAATAGTTGAGCAATGTGTGGTAGACTCTAACTAATCTCACACATGGCCACAGTAAAAGGGATGAAGTTTTGAGCTTGTAGAATTCATGTCCAAGGGCAAACCAAGGGCTCCTACAATGATTGTATCCCAGAAAAAACAATCACATCTCAGTTTCACTCTGAAGGTGTGTAAAGGTGCCAGGGGCTGTGCTTGCTTGTGCCTTTGGGACCGCAGTAGCTCAATTCAGCTTCTGGCTGAGGAGGTAACCTAGTCGTGGCTGAGAAGTAGTGCTTGATATTGGTTTTACTACAGCTGGAAAAATGAGTGGCTAAAGCATGCGCCCTGTCATATACAGCCATGATTTGGTGGACTTGTTCATGGTACCTTCCAATATTCTCAAATTATTTATCCACAGTGAAATTTTCCAGTTGCTTAGTTGCATTTATGTGTGAAAATTGTGTTTTGGCTGTTCATGTATAGCAACATTTCTTTAAAAACAGGAGAAAATTATATTCTTGCAGGTGCAACGTGAGCACACAACCATTACTCATGGGGCTTTAGAGGTTTTAATTTACTCAAATTTTCAGTTATACATAAAGCCACAAAATACAGGTATTCTGATTTCCATTGTCATTAATAATTAGGCAACATTGCATTGGGAAATGCTTGTCACATTTGGACTCTTCCTTAATTCTTGTTTTTTCCTGAATGGAAGTCATTTGGTTGTAATTGAATGTGGCATAACTGAACCTAGAATTGTTGTATTTCTTCAGACAAAAATTTCTGGTATTTCTGTAGCATCACAGTAGATCCATTAAAAAAAAAACCCAAACTTTTCCAAAGGAACTTTAAATGAATCATTTTATGTACACATCATATTTAAGATGTGCGTAAAGCTGCAGCTCATCAAGAAACTCAGTTTTCTTCCTGGACGTGAATCTTATTGCAAGTACTGACACTTTCAGGCACAGTTTCCAAGTGCACGTAGGCTGGGCACAGAAACTCAGCACTGAAGCTAGCTGAGTACGCTGGCATCTTCCTACTGCCCTGGTGTGTCAAGGTGAGCACACTGTGAGCAGCTGTGGCTGCTGCTTCCTGGGTTGTGAGGGCTAGGAGCCTTAAAGATCCTACAGATTTATCTTATTAGACCCTTTTCTTTACAATGCTGGTCCCTGTGCTTTTTCTCATCAAGGTTCTACAGGGGCATCTCAACTGCAAGTACCTGAAATTTAGTGGTGTGGCTTGTGGTGAGCAGCTGTTGGCTGAAGATCCACCTTGTAGTCACACAGAAATTGCTGTCTGTAGAAGTCCATCAGAAAATTTAGTTTGAAGAACTATTGTTGCTATTCCAACACAGTTTTGTCTAGTTAGGATTTTATTTTTGTTTCCAACTACCACCTTCTTTTGTTGAGGGGAGGGTGTTATTTTAGCAAATATTTTGAAGATATTTCTAAATCAAGAAGGGTTTTTGGAAGGGCGTCTTTGGCTGTATGCAGAAAATAAAACAGGTGTTTTGTTATCTATTTTACATTACGATAATGATGTAGTAGTCAAGAAAAGCAAGGAAAAGAACCAAAGCAGGAGTCTTGATTATTTTTGGATGCTGGTGGTGGGTGGTGCTCCTTGGGTTTTGATTCATAATTTATTTTAGATTTCAGCTCTCATAGCTGAAGGTGTTGGGACCTTCTGTAAACTGACAGTCTACAAGGATGGAAGGGGCCAACCCAGGAATGCTCAGCAGCATTTTCCAACGGCATCAGCTTTGCCAGCAGCACATGAACAAGGGCACCCTTAACAGTTGGTAACTTGGCAAAAGCTGCTTCGGAAAACATTTCAAGCTCACAATAATCAAGATGATATCAATTTACTATTCTACTAATGAGTAAAGACTTAGTTTAGTTACTCTTTCAGCTCTTTTCTTGTAGGAAGGATAATTCCAATAATAACATAATTACAAGCAGAAGAATCATCTACCAAGGAGTGTGTGCATGCACATGGGAAGATGTGGAGGGATTTACAAAACAAAAAGAAAGCTATATACAAATTGAACATTGTTATATATAGCTATGTTTTACCATAAAATTGATGTAACAAAATTGCAATTCAGAGCATTTTTGAGAGTATGCCTCCATACAGTATGGATTTGCAGCCATGCTTCCATCTCATTGTCATATCTGAAAGGTTTTCACTTCTAAAGAGTGAGCTGTAGAATACTTCTTCATGCTTATTTTTGGTGGACTTTAACAACACCTGTGTACTTATTCTAAGTTTAACTATAGGTGGAGACTGAATTTTGCAATTTATTTTACTTTTTTCTGTTCTTAGGCGTTATAAGGATGAGTCCCAAACTACAAAACTTTTATATCCAAACTTCAAAAAACTGACAGACGTAAGGTTTGGTTCTGACCATTGCAGCAATACTCCTACACAATAACAAGGACATTGAAGCAGTGTTCCATCGTGTTGGCTTTTTGTGGGGCTTTTTAAAAACTTTTACATAAATGTGAAGTAGTAGAGCAAACCATCAGCCTCATGTGTTCTTACTTTCAGAATACAGATCTGGAATTCAGAAGGGTTTTTGTTCTCGTATGTAACTTGCTTTAAGTCATGGTGAGATTTCTAGTTCACTTAAGCTTTTAAAAAAAAATTTGGATCAGACATGGTTTCTCCACCATATAGCGTTAGAATGAATAAGGTTGGGGACAGGTTGTTGTGGTACTGAACAGAGAGAAACTTCTACTGACAGAGCAGAAGATTACACTGTATATGTGTTTTTATATA
>NW_010144891.1:0-6113 GCF_000699245.1 Pterocles gutturalis
TTTCCTTTTTTATATCGGTAAAAAAGACACAGACGGAGCGTGGTGGGGTGCTGGGTGCGGGAGCATCACCAGCGATGCGCCTTCATTCTGCCGCTCAGCCCGTCCTGCCTGGCCAGGGGGTCGCGAGGCTCCTGTCCCAGCGGCACCCCAGCGTCTGACAGAGTGGAGAAAAAGGCAGCCGGGTTCCAGTGTCTTCAGAAACACCTTTCGCTGGTGCAAACAAGTGTTAATGTGAAAGGGGAGATACTGCCTCGAACGAGCCGCTCTCAAGCTGGCAAAGCAAACCCTGCCCTTCGCTGCAGAAAGCTTTTGTTCTAAGGTGCTCTCATGTCGATGAGATTCCAGTCCAAAAAGCCTCCTTCCTGCCTCTTGACAGCAATAAAGAAACCTCCGTTGGACTTATAGATTTTTATATTTCCCCCCACAACGATGCAGCTCAGGGTAGGGGTGTCCTTGGCAGGAACACTTACCGGTTTTATTTTCCTTCTTTCCCCCCCCTTTGCTTTTATCTTAAAACTGGTCGGAATGGTAGTGCCGCTTGCAGTGCAATTATTTATTTTGTTTGGAGGCAGAGGATCAGGTTTTCCTGAGCTGAGAGCTGTTGTCAGGTTGTACAGCCGAGGTGATCTTCTGCTCCCGGGCACGAGAGCAGCGGTTGAGAGGCTGGAGCTGCGCAGGACGGAGCCTTGCTCTGAAATAACCACATCCAGTGTTTCCTGTGGTGTAACGGGGACAAGTGAGCTAAAATGTAAATAGGTGATAGACCTTCATTGTGGTGTTAATAACCTGGACAAACTGCTCGGTCCCGATTTTGCTTTGTTTCCTGTTCTGCTCCTGGTGGTCCAGCTGCTGGCTCAGGTTTTGGTCCCGGCGGGGCAGAGTGTTTTCGGCACTGCTCTGCCTCCCAGCAGCCAGGCGCCTTTTCAAATGTCCACGGGAACAGGACAAAATGAAAATAAAGGTACCGCACGCTGAAAGGCCCAGGGAAAGCTGCTGGGGCTGGTCCGGGCACTGTGTGCTGGTGGGGCAGCTCCCGCCTGCCGGACCCGCGGCTCCGGGGGCATGGGGACGGGGATTAAAGTCATGTTGGGTGTGTGGAGCTCTGGCTTCCCCAGCTGCCGTGAGGGGAAGGATGTGCCGTACAGCCGGGTTCCCTTGGACCGGGTGCTTACGCAGCGTCACCAGCACCACAACGTCCACCATCCGCGACCGTGGCTCTCGGTGCGGCCGCCCGGCAGCGTGGCCCATGGGGCAGCCCCTGCTCGTCCCGGTGTCTGCTCCCGGTTCCATTTCCATGGTGTCAGCAGACGTTCCCTCCCGTTATCCCCCACCCGGGTACCCCGGGGTGCTCTGTGCTTGCGTACCCTTAATCCTTTCTGCTGGGGAGGAGCAGCCAAGTTCCCGTCGCTTTTAGGGAATCTCTGGTGTATCTGAGGGTTCAGTAGAGTTCTAGTTGCTTTAAGCCTTTGAGGCAGAGATATTTACCCAGTGAATTATTTTATACAGCTAATTCTTCTTAAAGCGAGAGGTGTATGGGGCAGAATCGCCAAAGGATGTTTGCTTTGAACTTTTAGGAAGACTCGCAGCAGAACAACAGGACTGTCCATGGCAGAGGGAGCTGGGCGATTTTCTGCTCAGGTTTTTTTATTTCCATTTTGGCAGAGAATGTGGACTTTGGTACCGACCATCAGCCCATTGGTGTGGGTCAGTTTCGATGCGGGTGGAGCCGCAGCCGGGTGAGAGGGGCTGCATTTGCCTTGTAAGGCAGAGTTAACGAGACAATAAAACAAATATACTTTATAGAGCATCATCTATTTTACCTTACTCGTTTGCAAATGAACATAAATGGGTTCACGTGAAACATGGCTAATAACCACCATGCAGTGAGAAATTAATTAGAATTTATTTATAATTACACACCTAACTCGAACCTATTAGTTACACTATCTGTTTTTTAATTGCTTTCATTTTGTGGATTTCTTCAGACTTTAAAAAAATGATAGCATTTAATTTAAACATTCTGTGAAGTTTATACCTAGAAACACAGGTTAAATCCACATGGGGTAATTTTCTGCAACTGGGAAATTATGTTTTGAAGAATTAAGCACTCTGTGCTTTAGATACTTATAGACTGAAGCCCTGGGATATAGAACTTAAGGTATATGTAAAATCCTGAAAAAAATGAAATTCCTGTCTTTATTCTCAGATTGCCGTCTCTCTCTCCCTTTTTAATTTTTATTTTATTTTTGTATGTGCAAATGGTAAAGTTATACAAGGCCTTGTACAGACACGGATTCTCAGAATTTGATCAAATTTCAAAATTTGATTTTGTTGCAAATTGTAACAAAACCCTGAAACCAGAAGAAAATGCTTTGAGAAATTATGCAGCGATCATACCGCTGTGACAGAATGCAATCTGTGCCGGTGAGACGGGCTCCAGACACCCGGAATGCTGGGGACCATGCTGCTGGCAGTACCCCGATGGCGGCGGGCGTCGGGGGAGACCATCGTGGGTGAACTGGGTCCATCGTGCACAGGAGGGGTTTAGCTCTAGGCTGGCTTGCAGGAACCTTGCCCCTCATCTCCGGACCCAGGCTGCGAAGGCGTTTGGGCTCTGCCAGCCCATTGCTGTTGGTCCAGGACGGGGGTGTCAGCCGGAGCCCGGGGGGCACGCGGCAGCCCGGGGCTGTGCCCACCAAAGCACCCCGGCTGGGCGGGCCAGCTCGGCAGCGATGCTGGGAACCCCGGGTCGAGGCTGGGAGGCGAGATAAGGAATTACCGTTCGGTCTGCTGCAGGCGTGTGGCTGTGGTGGTGGGAGAGGTTTCCGCAGTACGTGGCCCGAGGCCTCCAGGAATGGACCAGGGAGTGGTTTATGCTGGTTAGTGGCAGCTCCCGCACTGTTCGTGGTTTTACCGATGTTGTTCTGCCAGGAACCAGCGTGTGTGCGAACGTTTGGGCTTTCTGGGAGATGCTCAGAACTAAATGTGCAGCATTTCCCAACGCTTTGTGGAGTGCACGGACTCGGAGGTCAGCAATCACTGCACATCCCTCTCTGCTTTTATTTTCTCCTGGGCTCTGTATCGGTCACGGTTGTTATGTAATTGCCAAGGAGAAATGACTGCTGCATGCTCTGCATGGCACCAGCGTCTCTGTGTCAGGTGGGTTAGACGGGAAGATCACGTATGGGTGTGAAGAGCGATGAAT
This sequence comes from Pterocles gutturalis, assembly GCF_000699245.1. Taxonomy (NCBI): domain Eukaryota; kingdom Metazoa; phylum Chordata; class Aves; order Pterocliformes; family Pteroclidae; genus Pterocles; species Pterocles gutturalis. The sequence continues at coordinate 3,206 of NW_010144891.1, forward strand.
AGGATGCAGCAAGATGTAAAGTGGTCGAGGGCTAGCAGAGGGCTCACGTCACCGGTTTGGTTTGAATCTCTCCTCTATCCCCTCAACACTGTGTTAAAAGGAAAATTTGGCTTTACAGGAGTCTTTAAGAACTGTGACTACTGTCTTTTTTGATTTCACATAACGTAGCCACCTTTATTTGTATTGTTGGGCAGTCACGAGCGTTGGTATCGCCCGGGGCACCTCAGCCCGTGGGTTCCCGCGTGTGGCCAGGCCCCCGTGCGCTCTCCGGAGCTGAAAATCCTGCCTGGCCTCTGGGATGTGCTCCTACCTCTGAGGAGCACTTTTTTTTTTCTTCCTTTACTGTTTTCATTCACTCTGGTGGGAAATACTTTGCAATTCAGGATAAGTTTTTACTTTCCAGCAAGGATCTAAGGAGAAAAATCCCTTTAGTTTTTTACGGGGCTGAGTGATCTGGCGCTGCTGCGTGGAGCAGCACCCAGCGTCTGGCCACTGCTCTTCTCGCTGGGGGAACAGAAACGTTGAATCTTATTACATGATGATCCTACACTATTGAAACTTTTCCTCATAGATTTGCTCACACTGATAATTTGTAGATGTTCTTTAAAAGCAGAATAGAAATAGCATGAAAAATTATTCATACATTGTATTCTACCCTGAAAAATACCCTGGTCCCCTGTCTGCTTATTGGTATAATTAAAACTGGATTAGTTGGGTGGATTAGAGAGTTTTCTGGAGTCATTAGGGAGCCTTCTGTCTCTTGCGACCACCCCATCCCTGAGTGTAACTGTATTATGGACTGGCTCATCCCAGCGAGGTCTGGCTCCCTGGTGTTCTGAAGCCTGTTCTCCAGTTTCTGATTTGCACCCGGGTGTGCGACGGGCGTTGGGTGTCGTTAGCCCGGAGAGCGAGGGTAAATCCTCCGGGGTCCCGATGTCAGTGGTCAGGCCAGCCCGAGGTGGGAGCCGGGGACTGGCGGATGAACAGGAGGGTTCAGGGCAGCGTGGGAGCGGTACCAGCGTCCTGGCTTCTGCTCTCAGGCTTTGTCTTGGATTTCTGGGCAGCCTGGAGGAGGGTTTTCCATGGGCCACTTCCTTCCCTAGCTTGGGCATGTGGCAGCCAAATTCCCCTGTGCGCTCCCAGTGAAATACTGGGAAGTCATTTGTAAACCAGTGGGACCAGTGGTGAAGAGTCCAGTCTGAAGGAGAGCCGTGCTGGAGCCGTCCCGGAGCGGTATGGGTCTGTACAGGCACCTGCACCCGCCCGGCGGGAGTGCGCGGTGCCACGCGGGGACGTGCCGGCGCCGTGCAGGGAGAGCCGAATGCTTCTGCACCGCTCTGGGGGGTGCGGAACAGCCGGGGCCCTGCCAGGAGTGAGCGGCTGGATATACCTTCATCAAATACCTGGATTCACAGAGTCAGCCAGATTCTTTTGGGGGATGGAGAAGGGAATATTTGTTACATAAAAATACTTTTTACATTTCAGGGGCAAAATATAATGAGATTATTATCTACTCATACGGTAACAGCGTGAAAGATACTCATCAACTGCACTAAATGAAAAGATGAGTTGTATCAATCACAACCGTATCCCCCAATATCTCACAATTTCCCACCAAAGTGACTTTTCTATTACCCCATCAGCAAAGGCCAAGCGAGCCATCTTTGAACGGCAGGTGTAACGTGTGTAAAATGCAGTGTACATCATTTTACAAATGTTAAAACCCAAGCCTTTTGCTGAGGCAGTTCTGGCTAGAATTCAGGACAAGTGTCCAGCACATACAATGGGTTAGTGTTTTGGGGGAATTTACCCGCAGACCCCAAACGCTCCCTGGCAGGGTGGGCCTGTCGCCAGCAGACCCGCAGCCACATCGGCGTGCACGGCTTGCTTCCTCTCACAGAGGTGTCCCTTGGACAAAACTGCACAGAAAAGTCTCTGGCAAGGAGTTTTGTGTTCTGACACTGTCAGAACAGCTCAACGCCAGCTCGTCGGTAAGACGCGATGCCTTGTGTGGGACAGAGCCCAGCAGAGCCGCAGGAACGGCCGCACGCTGACGGGTGCTGTGCTCCCCGCTCCAGCACGGGGCTGTGCTCAGTGTGGTGAAACCGGGTGGGGGGAGGGATTGCAGGTAACTCTGGGGTCTGCTGAGCCTACATCATTTATAGTAAAATGATAACGAGGAGGGTCCCCTCTCTTTCGCTGCTCAATGAGAGAGTAATGTATGGATGTGGCAATCCTGCCCCTGGATAACGTTAAGACTAACACAATGTTCAGCTGAGTAACTCTCCGCTCCTGAGGTTTCCCCGAGTGTGTAACAGCAGCCGCAGGGTGGGATGATGAAGCGGCACAGCTCGGCGCCGTCTGATTACGGATCTGCCAACAGACACGTTGGGAATCCTCGCGGCAGGTGCTCCGCCCTTCAGAGGTGGGATACAGGGATGTGTGCGAGGAGGACTCCTCGGGCAGGGGATGGATGTAAGCAGAGACAATCCCCATAGAAAAAAGTGTGGCTCCTGGCGTCTGCTCAGCCTGGCCAAATGCCTGCTGTTGGCAAGCAGCCTTCCATTTTCCACCCAGAAGACCACAGAGTCCTTTGGGTTGGAGAGGACCTTTAGGATCATCGAGTCCAGCCGTGAGGATGCTCCGGCACGGAGACGGATCTCCACCGAGCACGAGGGCTGGCGGCAGCCCTGGGGTGCACCACCCGCAGCCCCTCCCGCACCCTCGGTGTCCCCAGCTCTGCTGTCACCCGCCCGTGTCCCTTCCCCTCCCGGCAGCGACGGGCAGGACCGCTCCGCGCGGTGCTCGGCTGGCGAGGATGGCATCTCGGGGTGCGATGCTGAGTCCCTCCAGTATCCCAGCGTGCTGCACAGGCAGGAGGGGCGGGGGGGGGGGGGACGGCCCCCGC